>NC_092858.1:124485162-124509754 GCF_032062135.1 Pyxicephalus adspersus
TCCTGCACCTTCACATCTCAGATCAGCCCCAGTTCCTGCACCTTCACATCCCAGATCAGCCCAGTTCCTGCACCTTCACATCCCAGATCAGCCCCAAATCCTGCACCTTAACATCTCAGATCAGCCCCAGTTCCTGCACCTTCACGTCTTAGATCAGCCTAATTTCTGTACCTTCACATCTCAGATCAGCCCAAAATCCTGCACCTTCATTTTTCAGATCAGTCCCAGTTTCCACACCTTCACATCCCAGATTAGCCCCAAATCCTGCACCTTCACATCTCAGATCAGCCCCAGTTCCTGCACTTTCACATCCCAGATCAGCCCCAAATCCTGCACCTTCAAATCTCAGATCAGCCCAATATCCTTCATCTTTTTACTTCAGATCAGCCCCAGTTCCTGCACCTTCACATCTTAGATCAACCTAATTTCTGCACCTTCACATCTCAGATCAGCCTAAATCCTGCATCTTTACTTTTCAGATCAGCCTCAGTTCCTGCACCTTCTCACCACTGATCAGCCCCAATTTCTGAACTTTCATATCTTAGATCAGCACCAAGTCCTGCATCTTTACACTTCAGATCAGCTCAAGTTCCTTCACCTTTAAACCTTCTCTGAGCGCCAATTCTTGTACCTTTGCTCCTCAGATCAGCTCAAATTCTGCAGGAGCTTTACATACTTCCAGTAAAAGGAGGAAGCAGGTAGGCTTCTTCATGTACTGTACACAGCATTTGCAGTTAGTGGCTGGTGGCAGGAACCTGAATATCAATAATAAACTGATAGATCTGACATATTTTTAAGTATGTTGGATGACTGCCATTGTACGCACTGGCACTCAGATCATCACAGTGACCTGTAAGGCCCAGCTGTTAGATGAAAGCACAGGAAAGTTTTTTTTATCAATCATAGAGCTGCAACAGAGCCAGGTTGGCCAGACAGGTTACTTAAGCTGCGTACACACTTGCAATTTTTGTCGTTGGAAAGGATCTTTCACGATCCTTTCCAACGACAAGGTGCTGCAAGATGCATGAACGATGGACGACACCGACTTTACACACGGAAGATTTTCGCCCGATAATTGGCCGATGCCGATTATCGGGCGATAAAAATCTGCCGTGTGAACGTAGTTTAAGTTCATTGCAGTTGGGGGTAGAGCTACTCCAGCCCTCATTTCGGCTGCTTTAACTGCAATCAAAAACAGAAAAGAGGTTGGAAAGTCAATTTAAAGCTAGAAATAAATCCATCAACAGTTGGGTCTGTGTGTGTTTGGGTTACACATGTTGGTTACACATTTGTATTTAATTACTTAGGAGTTTTTTTATTGTTTATTCTTTGATCAATTGTTGTTTTAGCATTGCCATAATAAATTATTTGTTTTATTATATTTCTGACAATTTCAGTTGCTTTTAAAGTCCGCATTTGATTGCCTGTTTTGTTTTTGCTCTAATTTGGGATGTGGCAGCAAGAAATATACGCATGTTGGACATTCAGTGTTTTTCAGCTGTACTAGACCTTTCGCTTTTTGTAAACCTAGTTCGTAATTCTTATTACCAGTTGATCTGTAATGCAAAAATTCTTTTTGAAATGTCATGCATTTTTTATTGATGAAGAATGTTCAAATAAAGTGTAGTATACAGAAACAAAATAAAATTAAATGAACATTTCCTGTGACCACCCTTTCCTTTTAACACAGCAGAAGTTCTCTCAAGGATACTTAAATGCAGTTTCTGAAGGTCCTTGCATGGAAGGTTATTCCAAACATCTGGAAGAACCTGTTATAGTTTTATTGTAGCTGTTGGCCTCTGCAAGTAATCCTGAGGTTGTGTGCAAGGCCATACTATCTGTTGCAGGATTCCCATGTTTTTCTTGAGGATAGTTTCTTATGGTTTTATGTTTGGAATCATTGTAATGATGCAGGATGAATTTAAAACTGATGAGTTGCCTCTCTGATGGTATTGTATAACAAATAAAAATCAGTTTTTCAAGCTTGATGGAAGTGCTGGACAAATTGAGAGATTAAAGGGTTGTAAATTTGATGAATTACTAATTTGGTGGCCCATTGCATTGCTGGTCCTCAATCTTTGTGCTTCTGTAGACCTCACTTCTAAAAACACCCATCTACCACAAAATGTCTGCTTGTAAGACATTGCTAATACAGCATGACAATCCTGCATCTTTTTACTATGCTCACTTTTGTCATATGGTGTGATTAAAAAGGTTAAACCACCACAGGTACTGCAACTTCACCTTTTTGGTATTATCTCATGCACAGGTTAATTCCCTCTCCACCACTGTTACTCAACCAGGGTTCTTCTGGAGGTTGCTAGGGGTTCCTTAATGAGCAGTTTCTGGTTCTCTGGTCAGTTTAAGTGACACCAATGATCTTTTTGACTATCTGTAATGGTGACAGTCCTCTAATCAGCCAGCAATATAGGAGGTAGTCTTCCTAATGACCCCCACACTAATATACTGTAAGCTATGGAAATAGCAAGCGTTCCCTAGGACCTGAAAGTTGTTTTTAAGGGTTTCCCCATAAATAAAAAGGTCAACAATCCCTTATCTACACTGTACAGAAAAAAATGAAGAAAGAATGGCTCTTTGTGGCAGATTAAAAGTTAATAATGTTTAGCAACCTAAGTTATATATAGCCCAACTAGGCTATGAATAAATACATAAATGTCACATACAATCGAATGTATACAATCTTTTCCCAGGGTAATGTAAAATAAAGTATTGTAAAGAAGAACAAACAGTTTTCCCTACGCATTTCGCGGTGTGGCTTCCTTAGGGAGTATAGACCGTACTGGACATTTATCATGAGAAACAGGTAATTAGAATAATATTGCATCAAAAGTGCCATCAAAACAACAAAATCCAGAAGTGATACTAATAGGACAGTTAATATGAACACAAATGATAATCCTAGGAACACTTGTTGTAAAACAAAGTTACAACAGAAGTAGGAAGGCATGTTTACAAAGGTTTGTGACATTACCTAATTTAGACACATGGAATAATATGGATAAATAGGTAATTAGAGAAATAATATTGATTGCCTAATAATAAGTGAGAACAGTTAGTACTAATAGGAACCAATATACATGGTCCTGGGGAAGGGCTGTAGATGGTGAAAAAACAAAACGAAAAAATAATCTGTTGCTTATTGTTAGTTCATCTGTCAGGCATTATTTTCCTTGTTTGCTTACTTAGCAATTAGAAGGGCTTTGGATAGAGTAGAACAGGATTCATCCTTAATCTTGTGCTTTTGTAAGGGTTAAAAATCATCAGGGTATATTTTGCCTTTTGTGTGAAATTTCTGTTTCTGTCTCATAGATAAAGCAGGAACAAGGATACAGTATCCCCAGTCCTCCTTTTTCCTGTTCCTAAGAGAACTTGCATTTTTTTTATTTTTCTCTCACTTTTAGTTCAGTGGGTTGATCACTCTTCCCCACTCTATCCAAAATGGATAAAATATTTGGCTTTAGATACACATGATCCCCTATTCCAAAATGTCATCTCAGTCTTCTTTATTGCCATCTCAATCTTTAAAATGGTTTGTCTTTTTAGCATGCCTTCAATGCAGTTTGATTAGGACCATCAGTGGTTTGTTGTGCAGTACAGAGCAATGCACTTTTCAAAATAACCGTCTTGTCCTGTGCGGTGTCATGGTTTCTGGAACAAGCCAGAATGGTAAAATGGTTTGTTTGGTTCAGTCATCATAAGCTACTTCTCCTACCAGTGCTTGAAGCATTTTGTTCCTTAAGCAAACATATCTACATTCCCTACCAAACAGGAGAACATTCTGCTTTCACTTCCTTGTTTACAAACAGAGTATGAGGACATGTTATGAAAAGAACTGACCCTCTGTGAATATAAGACAAGGCTGTGCAACCAACATCTGAAGTAGCTTTTAGAGCGATTTGATACACGCCAATAAAAATGACTGTGAATGTTTCCTAGTTACTGTCTAAACACAGACAACTGTCCAAGCTTTTTCAGATGGTAAACACCATCATGTGAAGCTGCTCTAAAAGTAGCCCACAGCAGTCCTGTGACTATGATAGACATTCTATGCTGTTCCACTCACTGTACAGAGAACGCTAAAATAACACAGCACTCAGAATACTCATGTAAAGACTATATAAAAACTGCAGGAGAAAACCTGTTTTTAAAAGAGTACTTTTAATAGAGAAGAGGCTAGTTTCAATTTCATTTTCAGAGTTTAAAAGAAAGTAGATACATTTAACAATTAGTAAAAATGAATTGCACCTCAGCTTAAAAAAACAACAAAATTTAAAAGTATATTTAAAATTGTTTCTTGGGAATGTAACATTTATGATTGTGTTATACTTAATGTTAGGTTTATAATACTTATTGGTCAGATGGACTCTCACTGTGCCTAAGCAAGTGATTCTTGCAGGATTGTTGATCATTCACACAGCTCCAACTCTCCTCTGCCTTCTACACCAGTGGTTCTGCACTCCTGCCCTTCCCCACCTGCAGAATCATCTCAGCCCTCTTTTCTGCCTCCAGATCTACAGGCTCTGCTAGCATACCTCACTTCTAAGCGAGACCTAGATGCTTTGCAAGTTATGCATAGGGAATCGTCCATTCAGCAACGCTTAGCTCAAATGGACACCAAGGTGACTACATTGTATTCAACCTCCTCTAACCTGGCCGCACGGATCTCTGCTCTGGAAACTTCTCATGTACGATCTCAGATTACCTCACTGTTTCCCAGATGACCTAGAAAATCGAGGGCACTATATACACTTTCAAAGGTATACCAGAAGCAACTGTGGGGCCCGATCTCAAAGCAACAGTTCCGGTTATCCTTAATATAGCTCTTAATAGGCAAATCCAAGACCCTAAAGAATTAGACAGGCTACACAGAGTCAGTGGCACTAGATGACAGTCTGCTGATATACCCAAAGATGTCCTTTGTAGAGTAAATTCCTTGTTATAAAGGCAGATTTTTTGGCAAGCCTGACGCAAAACCATGGTTGAATTTTACAGGGCAAATATCCAACTTTTCCCTGAGGTATCTAGCCACACTCTTTCAGAATGCAACATATTGATTGGGCCACCGATTCATCTTTTAGTTACCAAGAATGACACCAGGTTTGCCCTCCACCTTCTTGAGCATTTACCAGAATTATTCATCTTCTTGGATATTGCCCCAAATAAGTTACAGAATTGGCTGGACTCCTCCAAAGACTCACCCAGTATGCTTAGCAGACCTCAAGAAATATTCCCTAGACATGGATCCAGACCGTCCCTGAATGCAAGAGGCTCCACTGGCAGTTCGCCTGATGCTTTGATTTTGTAACCTACCTCTTTCACTTGGATGAAATCACATTGCTGCTCCCAAGGGTCCCCCTTATTCTCCATCCTCTGGAACTGATTTATCTGAGTATATTATTTTCAGTATTAGTTTTAGATTTTTAGATTATTAACAGTCCTAATGATTACACTATATTGCGTTATGTATGATACCATTTAACATAGGAGGCTAAATATCAGATTTTCGATGACTCTCTCCATCTACCATTACACCTCCCCCCCCTTTTGTTCTTCCCTCTCTCCTTAACTGCCCCATTTTTATTCTCTCCTTTTTCTCCCAGTCTCCTTAATATGTGTGAGCATGAGTGTGTCCGAGCCATCCTGAGGGATAATGTTGTGCTGGACTATACTGACCTGCTTCTGCAACTTCTAGAACATTGATAAATACAACCTGTTTTTATTATAGAAGCAGATACTTTAGATTATGAAACTTCACACTCTCCTACCATCTCCTACCACCCTCCCTTCTCCCTCTTTACCCCCTACATAGTCTCTTGTTTCCCTCCCCCTTGTTGGGGATCTGTTATACCCTTCATCTCTCCTCCTCCTCTTTGATAAGAAAAATCTTTACCCCCAAATTGGTGTTAGACGTTAAAAATTTTAAAATTAGTACCCCTAGTCTAATTTATAGGCCTGAATTAAAAACCTAATAATACCCTTTTGTTTTTACTTCCATGATTGTACATTCCTTTTCCATCTTGTTCTCTATCCTGTCTATGATACCCTGTTCTCCCCTTACAGCCCTTCCCCTTTTTCCCCTAAATGAGTGCCTGGAACACTAAATTCATTCTAGGGAAATTAACTTTACATATACTTCATGACACTAGAGTTTATTTCTATTAATGCCAAAGGTTTAAATGCCCCCACTAAAGATCAATCCTTATAAATGATCCTTTCAATCAGTCAGGATGCAATATTAAATTCATTCAAGAGACCCTATTTTTTGCCAGGACAATATTTCATAATTATGTAATAAACTTTTTAAAAACTGCATATTACAGCTTTTCACTAAAGTTCAAATTTTGTGGGGTCAGCATAGCTATAGCTAAATGTTTACCGTGGTCATTGACATCTGTATGCTCTGACCCTTTGGCAGGTACGGGTAAAATTCATTTCTATCTCTTTCCCTTCATTATTGTATATATTCCCAACTCAAATCAGGCATATTTTTTAGAATCAGTCCTAGAGATTGCGGAGGAGATGAGCACAGGCACTGTGATTCTAGGTGGTGATTTCAATTCTGTCTTAAATCCAACTCAGGATGTCTCAAAGGGAGTTTTACATATACCATACTCAACCCTTTAAACCTAAATCCATCCTACAGTTGCAACACCCCGTAGACCTCTTCTCAGATAGACTTTTTTTTTTCATCAAACATAACTATTCCTTTAGTGTCTTAATTGCACATTGGATTCATAACGTTTTCAGACCATGCCCTTGTTTTAATTTCAGTAACAATTGACTTTTGTCTGCCCAAGTCTTCTTTCTGGAGGCGAAAACTTTGCTACAAAAAACTTTGCTACAACAACCAGAAATACAGTCTAAAACTGAATTGCAACTTAAATGGTTCACTATCCTTTTCCATTTGGGAGGCTCACAAATGTTATATTTGAAGTATTTTTATCCAATAAGCCCATCTCCTGAAAAAAGAAAGACAACGGAAACTTACTTGTCTTTTAGAGGAGCTACATTTAGGCAGAATTATTACATAAGGGGCGACCCTCTCCTAAGAGATCAATCCTTGTAAATGATCTCAATCAGTCAGGATGCAATAATAAATTCATTCAAGAGACCCTCTTTTGCCAGGACAAGTTTTCTCAGTTGAAAGGACAAATTGTTACCCTGCACAAGGATAAGGTAAAGCATAATATATACAAAGTTAAGGCTATTTTTACAAATATACTAATACATGTGGAAGAGCCCTAGCACCAGAAATTTGGACAAAAAGAGCCCTACCTATATACCTTCTATCTCTAATACATCAGGTAGACTTTTGCATAAAACATCGGATATTGCATATACCTTTTAAAACATTCTACTAATATCTGTATAACCTATCATGCTCCTCTGGTGCTGAATCCTCAGAAAATATGGATTCCCTCATACAGCTTATTTACAGGTCTTTGGTTTCCCTTTGCTTTCCACAGAGCTTTCTGAATGTATGGATCAACCAATCACAAATACTAAATTTTAATGTGGAAACTGGTTGCTTGTGCTGCTTCCAGGGAAAGCCCCAGGTCAGGGTGGTGTCATACTCGCCTATTAATTATCATTCTACCCTTCCTTGAGCCCTCACTTCCTAGCTGCTATTAATGGCATTCCAGACGGTCATCCCCCGATAGCAGATTCTTTAGCAGCCTATCTCACAGTACTATTAAAACCTGACACCAGATCCATATCTTTGCTAAATTGTGACCTGTAAATGCTTGCTAGCATTCTGATCTTACTACTGTCCTTAATGATCTTATATGCCAAGAAAAGTGTGGCTTTCTTCCTTTTAGGGAAGTGAGGGACAGCACTACACGAACCCTAAACTTACTTGATTATGCTACCTCCCATCAACTTCCCCTTATTCCTCTTGTCAATTGACGCGAAAGCATTCAGCAGGGTTGATTGGTCCTTTCTTAGACTTACGTTTTCACATATAGGAGTATCCCCGCATCTACTTACTTGGATACAGGCACTATACTCTTCCCTCTCAGCTCGAGCAAAAGTGAATGGAGAGTCCTCAAAACTCAATCACTAATGGCACTAGACAAAGATGTTCTCTATCACCGCTTCTTTTTGTTCTCCTTTTGGAACTGCTTCTGCGAAATATCTGTAACAATCCTGATGTACAGGGCATCCAGAATATGTAGATGACTTAAGGTGCGTACACACTTCCAATTTTTATCGTTCCAATCGAACGACGAACGATCGATTCGGCAAAAAATCGTTCGTAAAAAAGTAACCAACGACGCCGAGGAACGAGGAAAGTCGGTGGAAACGAACGACCGGACCGGCGGATCGGATTGGACGACGATCGTTGAACATCGTTCGTGTGTACGGTCGTTCGTTGATCGTCCATGTTCAGAGCATGCGTGATGAACGAACGTCCGTTCACTTTCCTGTCGTGCAGATAGTTCCTCTATCGCTTAAACGATCGTATCTATTGTGTGTACAATATCTACGAACGATCGTGTCGTTACCTCTATGTGCAGGATCGGTGCTATACGATCGTTCGTATATATCGTGCAGGAACGTTCGTCGTTTGTTTTCCGACGATAATAATTGGAAGTGTGTACGTAGCTTAACTGTTCTATATCATTTCCCAAACAATCTCTTTGCCTATTCTATAAGCAGAACTGAAGCAATATGCAACCCTATCAAATTACAGGATTCATTTACAAAAGTTAGAAGCCCTGAACGTATCCATACCCTCACAGCTCCAGAGATTGTTGCAGACTAACTTCCTCTTCAAATGGGCGAAAACATATATCAGACGTTTGGGCACTAACATTTTGGCAGAACTGTCTTGAATTTCAGACCAGACTTGAATTTTACTTTTAAATACTATATGTAAAGAACTCCAAAAATGGAAGCAGTTAGCATTTTCATGGCTTGGACAATGAAAATGTATGTATTGCCCATACTTGTTGCGAACACTCCTGGTCCATCTACCTCAATATCTAATGCCTAAATTTCGATCTGCGTTCCTGAAATGTGTATGGCATAACAATTCCCCATGTTTAAATAGGCCAGAGGGGGCAAGGATTTTCCTGATCTAGTTCTGTACAATACAGCTGGTTATCTGGATAGACTTATAGGTTGGTGCAGACACAAACCCTATGAAGAATGGGTTCAGTTACAGGACTCTTCCTCCCCTATTCCCTAAGTCACAGCCACTTAATTACCATCAGCCGATAAACCAATGTTGTACAAACACCCCCTAATTGGTACAACCTTAAATACAATCTCTAAATATTTTATTTCTCAAGCAATTACGCTCAACCGCTTCTCAATGTCACCTATATTAGGTCACCCTGTTTGCTTTCCAGTTATAGTGACCCTGTATTCTGATCCTGGATTACCAGACTGGAATACTGTGCCTCCCATTTCTTAACAGATTCGGGGTGGTCCTCTTTTTCCACTCCTTTGCAGAACACTGATCTTCCTGCCTTGGGTACCTGGAGAATGATACAGCTTACCTATTTCTTGTACTCTATCTCTCCACCCAAACGTTATTGTTTCTCTCTCACTCTACTGGAAATCTCATGTACCTCACCCAGGTCAATTAGGGGACCTCTGTCTTATGCTAACAAAATTCTATTGGACTCCCAGCTACAGAATGTTTAAAAATGGGAATGATTTAGGCATACAATTTTCAGATGAACAATGTGAGACTTTCTGCACTTTGGCTACAAAGCTTTGATTTGTCACAAATAGCAAGAACATAAATTACTTATCAGATGGTATCATACTCTGGTGTTGCTATCAAAAATGTATCCGCACACAGATCCTGTTTTTTGGTTGTGGAAAATACTATTACACATTTTTTGGACCTGTCCATTTTTTACTGGACAGAAGTTGGGAACATTGTCCACCGCTTAACTGACATAGACATTTGGGATAACCTTGGGTTTGCTTTACTACATTTATTGAATGCAGCAAAATCTTTTATATTGGCCTGTTGGAATCACTCATCTCCTCCCACTCTAACTCATTGGCTTCATAGGGCCCGATTTAATAAAGCTTTCCAAGGGTGCAGAGGACACACTTTCATCAGTAAAGCTGGGTGATCCAGCAAACCTGGAATTGATTTCTTCAAAGTTTGTTAGTTGCTAGCAAATGTTTTGAATCCTAGACCAGATCAATTCCAGGTTTGCTGGATCCCCCAGCTTCACTGATAAAAGTGTATCCGCGCCAGCCTTGGAAAGCTTTAATAAATCAGACCCATAGTGTGAATGATAATATGCAGATAGAAGACTTGGTGTCTACGGATGAGGGGAGTGTTGAGAGATTCAATCAAACATTGTTTTACAGGATACAGTTTACCTACACATCTTGATATTGCCTCCTAGTGAGACAGCAAGATAATGCCACGAACCATCCAACCAGCCTGGCTAGGTATTAAAGTGCAGGATTACTTGAGAATTCCTTCACCTTCGCTCTCCTGTTTTCCTTCCCAACCCCTTTTCCCCCTTATTGCTTCTTTCTGCTACTGTTGAACACCCCCCTTTTATATAGAAAAATGTCACAGCAGGACCAGTGTCCTAGCAGGGGGATCTTTGTGAAGCAATATACCTTACACCACACCAGTGATCAGAGTGGAACCTACCAGCTGAAACTGGGACTTAAGGTTGTAAATGCTCCTAAATTCTGGGATGACTGCTGTTATAGTTGTGTATTTCCTGTTGACTTGGACTATAGCAGAACCTACTAGAGGAATTATTCTTAGATTGGAGAAACCAAAATATAAAACCTTAAATAAATATTTCATATATCAGACCTTTAAATCCCCATAGAGAAAAGCACCAAAACATAGGTGATCAGGAAACAACCATGTTTTTTAGAACCCAGAAAGACCCATGAGACAGCAAGACAGTCATGTACACTGCATCAATGAACGTCCCCCTGTATTCAGGAATAAATGCAGCAGACTGTAATTTTGACTAGATACACGGTCCTCAGGAAGTGTATTGGGCACCCATAGCTGAAATCAGTCATGGTGGCTGCAAGTGTGGAGGTCTCTGGTTAAGGTCAGATCAGAAAGGTATTCTGCAGGAAAAAGCATGTTGATGTGCCTCATACATTTACATTCAAGGTTAGCTAGAAATGTATGTTAAATACTCAAAACAATAAGTTGTCTTCGGAATCGGGTCTCGGCGGTACTCAGATGTAGTCTCAGCGGTAGTCAGTAATATAGTCAGCATCCTTATTAGAGAGTAAGATGGAGTCAATTTCAGAACGTTACTTTACCTTTGTATTCTTGTACCAAAATTATTTCCTATGCTAAACACCAGGGATCATCCAGATCACACAAACTGTTACTCATGAGCCTAGAGTATATGGCCCATGAGTAACATACATATTGACAAATATCTATGAAACAAATATTGAAACAAATAAGTCTTAACTTAAATTAGACAAGGCAAGTGTAGTGACTGCAGTGTGGTGAATGTGCTCTGTGGCTACCTTTGCAACAGCAAGACCTGGAAAGGGCCTATATGTGGAACCCAACATCTAATAGCACTGTCAAGATGTTCCATGCCAGACCAGCAGGACCAGAGACACCAAAAAGACTAGAGGGAATCCTAATTAAAGAAGAAAAAGTTGTAAAAAAAATTATAGCATAGCAAAAATTAAAAAGTCTTCTGGACAGCAGTGCCTCAGATAAATGTAACTTTTTAGGACACTATTAAGAAATTAGGCATTTTGGTAGTAGGAGTGGTTATGAGGTGTCCACCTGCAAGGTTTCTATTTGCCAGTGTCCAATCCTTATAAAAGTGGTGATAACTCAATCAATTTCTGGTGCCATGCTAATCCTAGATTCAAATTGCTTGGCAGCCTAACACAGAATAACGTATTGCTGTGCAAGAAGTTATAAAAGAAAAGTGTGTTGGCAGCCCATGAGCTTTAACTCAAAGATGTAATAGGGCCCTTAGAATTCTAGTGCAAGACATAGATCTGCAAGCAAGGCTGTAATTAATCAGTGGTAATACTGGTAAGAATTATCAATGTACTTTTCAAGTTTATTTTAAACAGAGGCTGTCACAATTCCTGGCTATCATTCTGCTTCTGGGTTAATTATATGCATTTATTAACTCTGCAAACAAGGAGATAAAGGTTTCTTACTTGCATACTTGCTAAGGGTCAGTGACTGTACTGAGTGCAGTGGATCAGAATACAACCCAGGCAACTAGCAAGCATTTTAGGGAGATCTGACATTAACAGCTCCAATTTTTAGGAAAGGATTACTTTACCAAAACAAAGACACAAAAATAGGTACCTTGTATATGTAAAACAAAAAAAGAAAATTACCCATGTACGCAAACTTTTTGGAAATATTTAGTATCTCACGCTATGATTTAGTGGTATTTAACAATAAATAGTATGTGAATGCATAAATGACATTTTAAAACGAGCTGATGTTCAAGAGATATTACATTGTAGAGTGGCAGTTATATGTTAGCGCAACATGCCTTTTGTGCATTGGTGTGCTGCGGCAACATTAATTGCTAAAAGATGTACCATTGCACTACACTACCGAGCTTCATGGTGTTCTTTTTTGTGCATTAGGCATACCATTTTAATTGAGATGATTAAAAACCCAAAAACTCTAGTGGGAAGATTCACCCCTTTGCACAGTGGGACAGAAAGTAAGAAAAAAATTGTATGTACCACTCCACCAGAACAGAGGGTTAGAGGAGATAAAGCCAATTTCAACAGCAACCTAAACAGTTTTAATTATTCCTTAGGTCCAAGACTTTATTTATATATTTATGCTCAAATCCTGTAATGTGATGGCGACACTTCTCTGACTCGAATTGCTTGGTGCTACAGATTATTTTGCATGTGGTATTGTCATCGGGCACAGATCTCCTTCTTATGAGTGCTGTTTTAAAGAAAACATCCATGGTATCCCTTTAGACGTGTCTACTGTGACATCTATGGTGATTGTTTTATATAGAAACACGCAGGTTCATCTAAAGGGTGTTGGGAATCCGTTTGGATTCTTTCACTATTCACTGAGTGGAAGGAGGAAGTGTGGATCAAAGTTACATTCCAAGCTTCTGGATAGCATGGGATATACTTCATAAACCCACCCAGCACACTTTTTCAAGTAATAAGGGCAGAATGTACTTTTTGAAAACCAAACAGGTACACTAGATTTTCATTATTTCAAAGAATCAATATTATGCCTGCATTGTTTTATGTAATGTCCTATATTTAAACATCAAATGTTTAGTTCTATTTTATTTGTCCATAGCAAAGAATGAGGACGCTACACTGGTACCATTTAGTTAATTATAAAATGTCCAAAAACATAGTAAAAACAAGTTTTCTTGTAACACTGTGTTTACCAAATGCTTGAACAACCTTGGATTCTCCTGGGAGTATAGAAGTAGATAAAATGTATTATATGTGTTTCTTGAAGTGCTAAATCAGTGTTTCTTCTAAATCAGGGTTTCTCGAGCAGTTTGCATCTCTCAGCTCAGTTTTTTTTAGAAACCAATAAATTTTTTGGCTCTGTGTAAGATTAGCAACCTCCCCACTGCTCAGCAATGTAAGAATTCTTTCCATTGACCACTACACTGTTGTACTATAAGTTGTGGATACAGTATATAATATATACAGAATACCTAAAAGTTATTTCAAGGGTTCCCATATGTTAAAAAGGTTGAGAAACATTGTGCTAGAGGGTCACAGATGGACAAAGGAATGCTCATGCCAGGGTAGGAGCAAATGGTTTACTTGACTATATACCTTCTCAGATTGAACCTTGCCTATAAATTTTAGAGTATCTATGTCTGGCACCTTAAACTATAAACGTGTCTTGTTTCCTCCCTTCTATATTATTATTATTATTATTATTATTATTAATAATAGTAAACAGGATTTCTATAGCACTAACATATTATGCAGCACTGTACATTCTATATGAAGTATACCATTACAAACATTTGGTTACAACAGCAAATAAGTGTTGATACTGACAGAAATCTTGTAAGATGTACTTTAGTCTCTACAAAACACCTCCAATCTACTTTTTGGAAATGAGGAGAGTTGCTCTGCAGTCAAATCTCACCTACATTCCTAGGGTGAGAGGAAGTATGGGGGTGGGAGCAGAAGCAGCCACCATGTTTTTGTTGTTGGGTTTAGATGCATATTAACAGAAATGGGGTTTTAAGGCTGTTCTGTGTGCTGTTAAGGTAAAAACTTTGCCTCTGTAGATGACAGAGACAAGAACCATTTGTAATGATTAGCAACGTTTGTGTTTACAATTTTAAAAGAAGAGAAAAAAAATTGTTTCAATTTACCTTACCTGTTTAGTCCTGCTCCAAGGACCCTAAAATGATGGTATTTGTAATTGTGCTATCAGTAGGTGAACACATCTATAAATATTTACAGGAGGTCCATCAGTCTGATCCCAGCAAACTTCCAATGGGCTAACCTATCATGTTTAAGACAGTATTTGAACAGTTCTGACCCCCTCATACATTGCAGTTTTCAACATCCCAACGAGAATGACCATATTGTAAACCTGCATTTAATAAGACCGCTGCTAGGAGTGCGTACAAATAAAATGATATGAATGAGTTCTCTATCACTACAGGGTAGGACAATCCAAAAGTTCTCTTCTTACAGAACCCAAACACTGTAGGGCAAAGCAGGGCAAATTAAACATGTTTTTTTTCTTATGGCAGATCAGTGAAGCTGCGACAATGCAAGTTGAATGGCTGGGTATCATACTGCAGGCCACAAATAACCACAACACAAATGAGGGAATGCTGCACTTTTCACATGAAAATACATTTCAAGTACTTATTATGGAGGATTTTTATTCATACATAAATTTTAATTTATTTAAATAAAACATCTATTTCTTTTATAAGACAAAAAAGGAAAGCAAAGTCCAAAGTGATTTCTGAGGAAGTTATGGACCATTTCTCTTTGTGCACTGTGCAGGAGAGGCTCACACTCACTGAAGACATCCGCTCACATCATTACACTTGTCACTGAAGAAAATATTCACTTTTCACAGCAGTGCAGTACACAGGACAGTGCCGGCTGGGGTAAAGTGGTAAGTAGATAAAGGAAATGGCTCCATTACTGTTGTGTATCCAGTGATTGTATAATGTACGGTCTGAATGTTATCACTGAGTTTTCTCTAATGAGTTCCAGTCCGATTCCTTTTTCCCTGATTGCAGGGACTCCTTGCTAACAGACAAGATTTCTCGAAGTTCCTTGTTTTCCAACTATTAGAAAAAAACGCAAACACTTTTGAAACGTTGCAAAATTGGTTTAGTTTAAAAAATATAACTTACTTCGCAAGATGTATGTAAGAAAAAATATTTTATACACATCTAAATTCTGAAAATGAAAGTTTTGTATGGGAGGCGAGGCAAAAAGAATTTTTTGGTTTATTAAAGGCAAATGAAGTGTATATAAAAAAGATTGGTATCTCTTTGACATGCATCTTGGACTAAAATGTGAAAGTCACTGAAACAAACGTATTGATTTTTAGGTATTTTGATGATAAAAATCACTACACATAGATCCTGACACCAGTGATAATTCAATGAACACAAGAATAATTAGGTTTTTCTTTACTGCTTATTTTTGCTGTATTGTTTATTCCAACTGGTACATCACAGCCAGGCCTCTTACTTTCCCTCTCTGAATAGTGCATATCTAGTTTCATTTGTTTTCTAATAATGCTATGTCAAGCGGTACAACTGCTTTATGTTTGTCTTGCAATGCAACATGGAGAAAGCTAACGAATGAGACAGCACATTAGGAAAATGCTTGTTTGGATGAAGTTGACAGAGACATGCTTAGGACAAACTCTTACATCACAGAATGTAACCCCTTTCTGGCCAACATCTCTGCATAAATATTTCCAAGCACAGAGATAGGTGTATTAAAGTTCTCATGCTTGAGAGTCAACAACCCATATAAATGGCAGCATGGGGTTGTACATTCTGACTGTCACTGACCGATTCATTCCTTAAATGATAGGGTACCAATCAGAGTGGGGCTCATGTGATCACATGCAGGAGGCTTCTCCAAATACTGTAATTAAAAAAAGAAAGCCTTTAGGTTGCAGAAGAACACTGCCACCTTCAGGCCACACTGCACATCTGCAGTGCCCTAGGTGTAATGCTGAAATTGAATATAATAAGACAATACATTTGTTATTGATATAAAACACAGAACAGACTTTTTTTGTTAGCAGAGTACCACATAAAAGCCTTATGTGTGCCTAAAAAGAATGTTACCTTATTTTTGTATTGTTCAGTTAACCGCTAATCTAATCTAAATGGCTAAATCTGATCTGAATATTAAAGCATTAATGACCCCTGTGTACAAAGAGATCTTAAGCTAATTTTTTCTTCTAAGGTTTGGATAGATCGGGGAGGAGTTTTTCTTTTTAATAAGGAAAATATGAGATCTCCCCTCATCTCCGGGCTGGGAGGAAAACCTCACCAGACACTATTGAAATGATTTGGGTATACCTGTTTGTACAAAAAAAAAACATGTTGATCTCGTCAGAAATACAGATCTGTCCTTTGCACACTGTGTGTAACCATAAGTAGGCTATATAGCCCTCCTAGTTTTTTATTCATGGACTACAGAAGGGTTAGCCTATATGTTGTGGAAAACTAAGCATGGGAATTGAATACATTTTACAAACGTCATTGATGCATGATCAAAGCATGATTTTTTTTTCCATGACATAAAAAACAAAACAAAAACAAAAAAAACAAAAAAAAAACACTCTTACCTCTAGTTGGGCAAGTCGTTCTTGAACACTGTATGCCTGATTCTCATCTATCTGGATGGCTTTTCGCATGACTTCTCCCATAGAACATATTCTGTCAATGTGTTTCTCTATTTCCTTCAGCAAGAAATGCATATACTTTAACGTATTATCACACACTTGTAAAATACCCTATATATATATATATATATATATATATATATATATATATATATATATATATATATATATACACACACACACACACACACATACATACATACTGGTAGGAGCCCACTGAGAATAGAATATAGATTAGTACTATAGAACAAGCTCCCCCACTAAACATATTAGTAGTAGTATTATCAATACTAATAATAACAATAAAACCCATTCATTAGCTGAATCCAAAGATCCAAACCAGTGAATCTGGCATTAATTGGTCTAGCATATCTTTAAATACAGTAGGTTCAAATTTGGATGCCGTGAGGGAATGACATAGTATGTCTCCTCTGCAAGAAATGCTTACCTTTCTCCACACAAACTCTTTGCAGTCAGTGCAAATGCAGTGCAAAGCCAACCAAAAAGGCTAAAATGTTGAATCTGGAAGATGTTGGCACCCACTAAACAGGTGGTGAGTAGAATTCAGTTTTAAACACATGACCAATAAAACATAGTGAATATTTAACCCATTCGAAACATGTAAAGTAAATGTTCTGCCTAACAGTGGACACTACAGTTACATTTGTTAGGTAACAATAGTGCTTCAGGACGCCTTTTAAATGTTCAATTTGTTAAAAGGGTCAGACTTTCCCTGACTGCATGACTAAGCTTCACCAATAGCAATTCTTACTTTCCAATAAAAATGCTCTACTGGCCACCTAGGCTCAATGGACAGGAATATGGTGGCTGCCAGGACCAAAAATGCAGGGTTATCAGGCAAACTCTGACCCCACCATTGTAAAAAAGGGACTCATCAGATCAAAAAATGTTTCCCTTTTCCATCTATTTAGGGAAGAAATCCTAAACTTTCAAGCTTTATTGGAGACTATAAGGATTAGACACGGGTCCTGAGCACCCCTTTACTCTCATGTATATGTGAAGCAACATATCTCCTACTGACCTAAATATATAAAGCAATTTTCCTCTAACATAATATTAAAGTTAGCCTAAACGCAACCCAGACAAACGCAAAAAGGGCACTGGTATGGGACTGCCTAGGCATTCCTGCCTCAGACTGATAGATTTGGAGTAAGAATTATTGATGTCAGTATTTTGCTGCTTTCTCTTGTTCTTGCTGAAGGATCTGACCCTGTCTCCACCAATATGGTCTTCTCAAAGAGAATGTAAAATGTGTAAGTCAGTAAATGAGAAAAATTAAATGCATGGAGACCCCACGCAATAATAGCGACTTTGCCCCCTGCCATTCTTCCAGAATTCAGTTTTTCATTTTCAACCTTTGAACTATACTCCAAAAAAAAAAAAAAAAACTTTAGATACCGCAGCATGTAAAATTGCCAACATGTCAGCTGTCACTTGGATTGCTTGGATGCTTCTGTATACAAGTAAAACAACACATTACTTTGTACATAGAACTTACAGAAGAGTAGGTTTCATGAGCTTCTAGAACTGGCTCTGTCGGTGCTGGCTTTTTGTTTGCTATTAGCTGCAGCATCTGCCTCCTGTACTTGCTCATAATCAGCTCCAATGCATACTGATGTTCCTCCAGAGACAGCCATAACTCTGAAATGTATAGAGCGTAGAAAAAGTCAGATAATTAATCAGTTAAACTGCAAATACTTACTGCACACTTACAAATACTCAAAAACTCTCTAATGCTATCTAGTAAGCACAGTCACTAAATATATAGGTCACCCATGTAATGCCTCAAGACAAATAATATTTGTTGCTAAAAAATGATTGTTATTGATAGCTTTTAAGCACAGAATAAACAAGATCTGCACAGAAAACAATGTCCTGAACTATGGGAGTTGGGAGGACAAGTAGGAGGCAGTTGGAATTTGCATAGCATACAAAAACACAAACACACAAATATGTGGTTGTTTCCTAAAATTCTAACTTTCAAATGTTTATTTGTGAACATCCTCAAATCAATATTCATGTTATGTGTCATGTTATTTCAGCCAATGTGGCAGACTGAAGAATGTACCACCTAGCTCTGCTGCAATCACATAGCTATTTCTTGCAATTCACAAAAATAGGGAACACAAAGTTAAGTAAAATTTTGCTTTGCACTTCTTTAGCAAGTCAAACCGACCTTACTGACAAGTAATTATTTCAGGCAATATATCTTTGCTATGCACCTTCAATGTGTCTCTAGTCCAGAAATAAGTTTCATGTCTGCACATTAGCAGCATTTTTTGTTTAATTTATGTTTTTTTTCTTCCTGCCAAAGATCTTGATTTAAACATTCCAAGCGTTGACCTAAGCCCCAATTAATTAATTTTTACATATTTTACATACCACTACTTTAAATGTGTTTTACTTACCTTCCACAAGCTATAGGTTTTAAAAAAAACACAGCTATTTGCTTTAGATGAACGAAGATTCTATCAATATCTAGTGCCTGTGCTATAGTTGTAGAACCCAGGGGGGTAACTAGTACTCTTTATAGAAACATTTTGATGGTGTGGTTGGTAATAGAATACAGGGTGTAAAACAGGCATGGGCAAACTAGGGTCCGCGGGGCGTATACGACCAAAGGGGATGTTTTTCAGACCCTTTGGGTGGACCGCGGTTTTGGTGCCCCGCCAGGGAAGTGCAAAGGCCAGAGCGTCCCCGGAACTGAGGGCGATACTGCACACAACCTGCCCACTCTCCCATTCCAGGCTCAGATCTGCGATGGGAGAGTGGGCAGGGTTAATGCCATCATGTTCAGGGGCGTCATTATGGCATAACCCACCCCCTCTACCACCGACTCGGACCCTCTGGCAAATTTTTTTTCAGATTGGGGCCCTTGACTAAAAGTTTGCCCACCTCTGGTGTAAAAACAATACATTTGTACTATCACCAGGGCAACAGGTTATGGGAAATAATCCACAGGGGACTGCTCTGGTGGCAACTCACTAGGATGTGAACTTTTGTTACTTTGGGGAATCTTCCTCTCATTTGGTATTTCTGGATAAAATGTAAATGAAAATCCCCTTGGAACCTGATAGGAAGTTATAGCCTTTCCATAAGATGGCCTGTACACACACACTTTAAGATGTAACAATAAAGTCATGCATGGATAACTCTAGGAATATTAAAACTTGTGTTTAAAATTCAAAGGGTGTAGGAGATGTGATCTCCAAAAGACTCATATCCAGCACGCTGGTTCCAGACTTGTTTTGTAGCATTTACTCACAGGCATGCACCGAAATATCAAACCTTGCAGTTAAGTCACACATTTCAAAGTTATCATACCTGTAAATAATTTTGAACCTTACAGCTTGCAGGCCTACTAGTGATTTTTAGGATTACGCATAGACATAATAAGAAAACCTTTTAAATAGGAAAGCTTGAGACTACCTTTATTTTCTTGCTGAAGATCTCTTATTTGAGTATTTTCTTGACATAAAAGCACATGTGGTTTGTAGTTTGAGGCATCCTTTATTTCTGCCAGATCTTCTTGATACTGAAGAAAACAAAGAAGTAGTGTGCAAGTTTAAAAAAAGTGTGCATCAATCACATAGAAAACAAACCAGAAACCGATACAATATAAATAAAAAAACAATATAAATCAAAAGACAAATACCTGAAATATACTGAATGTGGTGATGGAGATTTGTTTTTAATTTTTAAAATTAGCCAAGCTTGGAGTAGAACATTTTGTGTGCCTCTTTATGACAATGCCATGTACTGCAGGGTTCTCCACAGGCCCTTTTAGCTGGGTGCACCACCCGGCACATTTCAGCACCCGCCCGGCTGTTTTTGGGTGGTTACTAAAGAGTTTGGTCACAGCTGCCACCCACCTACAATTTCTTCCCACCCGGCTTAAAAAAAAATTCTGGGTTGAGCACTGTACTGCACTGAATTCTTTCTTGTAAAAATAATTGGGGATTGGACCACTATGCAGGCCTATTTATGGTGACAATAATTAGCACATTTTTAACGGCCACAAGCCTTAAAACTATTATTTTTACACAGTATTTATATAGCGCCAACATATTACGCAGCACTTTACAAAGTCCATAGTCATGTTACTAGCTGTACTCAAAGGGGCTCACAATCTAATGTCCCTACCATAGTCATGTCTTTAATACAGTCTAAGGTCAATTTTGGAAGCCAATAACCTAACTGCCTTAGTTTTCCTATGTTAGCACTAGGGCGAGCATAGGTCATCTCTGTCTAGTTTTAGAATATTTTTGAATAAAATAAAGTGTATTGTTTTATGAAAAACCCTCCGTGCCCTAAAAAAGCCTGTCTTTTCTCTATCTCTAAAAAACTCACCTTCTCACTACAATTTTACATGCTTAGAAGGGCTGCAATATTTTATTTCCATACCTAGAATATCACTTACAGTACTACATAATGGCTATGCCTTACTGCTCCTTTGTCCAATGCAAATCTATAAATCAGTGAATACCATGTACACCCTTGGGGCTTGTAATCTCATCACAGCAAGAACGAAAGCAGCATGATCATACTTTTATTGATTGATCTTTCTAGTGGTACAAATCAGTGGAGTGAATTTATTAAACCAAAACCTTATTTTTCACATCTAGCAGATCTGTTTATAATAAATCGTAAAAGCTATGGGGGCAATTTATCAACAAGTGATAAAACAGATTTTTTGACACCCTTTTATTTATTAATGCAATGTTTATAATAGGCATTGTTAAATGATTGCCATACCATAATCACCCAAAACTGGTAAAGGGAAACATCATGAACTTGAGTACAGAAAGCACCAATAAACCTACAAACCTGCTGTGATCACCACTTTTAGTGGATGTATTGTGCAGGAAAAGGGATCAGGGTGTCAGAAACAAACATTTCTGATCTCCATCGTAGCCTATGGTGTATGTCACTTTCAGATTGATGAAGGCTTTCTTGTGATCCCAATGTAGGTGTAAGGATAAATAAAGCTGGCAAATACCATCTATCAACACCAAAAGCAGTGAATTGCAAAAATTGTTGGGCCCGCTAAAGCTGATCATCACATTCCTACATATGGCCAACAGTAAAATAGTGTTATTTGTGTATAATAGATGTGATGTTTCTAGGGAACAGGCTATTTGATAAATATGCTGGAAATAGGAATCACCTACTTTTTCTGGTAAACTTGTCCCAACCTCTTTCATAGTCTCTACCCGCTTATGCAAAGAGCTGGTCTGCTCAATTAGGGACTCAGCAGCATTGTCGTGATCTTTTAATCTTTCTAACAGAGTTTTGGCATCCTGTAAGATCTTGTCTATGGTGCACGTCATGACTGCAAAACACAAATAAAAAATACAAACAATACAACATTAAAACTACAGAACACCCCACAGAGTCAGCCCTGGTATTTGTTAGGTACTGGGAAAACACTGTATGTCAGCATTGTGTTCACTATAATGTGCAAATCTTTTATGCATACAGTACCTGCACAATATGGCAAAAAACCTGTTGTACCTGTATCATACTTTATTTATGCATTAAAGCCTGTCTTGGGACAAAAATTGGCTACTGCTCATCGACCCTACCCCTCAACCCCCCTCTAACCCATCTCAAATTATTTATTTCCTTACCTTGTGAAGAACTATTCATCTAAATCCTCCATCCAGGTCATGACAGTGTAGTTTCCCCAGCAGGGGACGAGTGATCCAGTGCTGCTCACCCTCTCCACTGACATCACAACACAACTGCTGCAGGACCCCATCCCTGCAGGATGCAGGCCACTGTCCATTTATCAAGTGTCCCATCATTCTTCTTATTAATTAACAGGATTGATATAGCGCCAACATATTACACAGTGCTGTACAAAAAATCATTGGGAGGTAAACAGAAGAGTTGCACGGGGCTAAAGGGGTGTCATGTGACTGCTACCTAAATGTTTTTTTCTCCAGTGGTCAGTTAGAGATTGGGGGGGGGGGGGGGGGGGCTTAGGCATTTCTGGGGATAAAGATGAACCAAACAGTTCATCCACCAAAGAACACTAACAGGGATGATTATAACAGATTTATATGAACTTATTTCCCCAAACTGTTGTTGTAACAGCTCTACAGGGAGTGAACAAAGCTTTGCAATTTTGCCATTTTTTGCAGTGACGTGGGAAGAAGAACCTGGAAGAGGAGAAGATGGCGGCGCCCAGTACGCCGGTACAAAGATGGATACTGGGAGGACGCAGGAGCCGATAGAAGAGACCTCTGGACCGATCGACTGCCCTGCGGGATTAAAGGCAGGTGGATTTTTTTTTTTTCTTTTCAGGGACTTTTGAGTTTAGTTCCTCTTTAATTCCCCCACCCCACTGAAAACCAAAAAAAAAGCCATCTAGTAGATTTGGCAGCTACAGGTATTTCTGTCCTTTTCAGCAAGTATAAAAATACCTGTAGTTGATCTTGCAAGGAAAGTAGTGTCTTTTATATGAGTTTATAGAATTATTGTGCGAACCCATCAAACCATCCTGTAATGGAGATGATTTGATGTCCATGCTGGGTGACAACCCTGATTTCCTCTATAGATAAATGGTGCACAAGAAGGGACAGGAAGTGGAGGATTAAAATAACTAAAAAGAAAACAAATGCGGTCATCACAAGTAAGGGTTAGTAAGCTGCAATATATACAAATATTATTCCCTTCACTGATATTTCCAAATGTATTGTTTTGGTTACATGGTTACACCTCACTCCTATTGCTTAAAGTAACCCCATTATAATGATGTGCCTGCCCTGTACATGCATTGTGAGAGCTGAGGACAGGTATGACAATCACTGAGCAGGGAGCAATACTTACACCCCGGTATGTACACCGTGCACCTAGCTCAGCCTCCCACATACATGTCTCCCATCATTACAATGCGATCCCTATCTCCTCACTGTTATGTGACAATAATCTGCCAGACCCAATTACAGCCATTACCTGTCACAGCCTGATCTGCACTCCAATACCACAGCCACTTCCGCCGCCATTCACCGGATATCACTGCCGCCTGCACTCATTGGCTTCATGGTAATGACGTAGGGATATAGTCGGCCATTTTTTGTTATGGCATTTTCCAGTTTACCTTTCTGCTGATGAAAAACAAAACAAAAAAATAAATATGTAAATAAACAACGAAAATAAAAGAAAAAGCGAATGCATTAATGTGTATTTTATTTGTTGCGCTTCATACAGGCCCCTATACAGGGACGCTGTACTAATATTACTGATAGAGACCATGTGCCACCTAGTGGTCAATAGAGGTGCAGCGCCAAGTACCTCATAAATTCATGCTTGTTTTCAAGCACACGTATTACTAGAAGCACTAACATAAAGATAATACCATCATTGGTGCCCTAGTCACTGTGCATAATGGGAAAGAGACATAGTTAATCCTTGGCCAACAGTACATTTGGCACTGTGATAGTGAAAATGGCGCTAAATTTCATAAAAACACCACATGCTCCAAGGCTGGTGACCATACACTTTCATCAGTGAAGCTGGGTCATCCAGCAAACGTGAAATGAATTTCTTAAAAGTCATTAGCTATTTGTTAGCAAATGTTTTCAATCCTGGACCAGATCCATTCCAGGTTTGCTGGCTCACCTTGGTTCACTGATAAAAGTGTATCCTCTCCGTACTTTATTATTATTATTATTATTATTA
>NC_092858.1:124511691-124566780 GCF_032062135.1 Pyxicephalus adspersus
GGCAGGAGCAACATTATCCAAAGCCAGGGAAAGAGAGTGGTTTAACATGATGGCAGCTTCATCTGGGGAGGTGATTTTGGAGAAGGAGGGGTTAGGGACGCAAGGCAGTTTGAGAAAAGGTTGTGCTCAAGGTTACGGATATCTCTCTGCCATTGATCAGGTCTGGGATGTGGCAAGGTAGGGCAAGAGTTTGAAAGGTTGAAGGTGATAAGGTTGTGATGAGAGAGGGGAAATGGTGAGTTGTCAATGAGGGTGAGGTTGCAGAGTTTTGAAAATACCGGGTCTAAAGTGTGTCCGGCTATGTGTGTGGGGCCATTGATGTGCTGTGTGAGGCCAAATGAGGAGGTAATGGAGAGCAGTTTGGCTGAGGAGGGAAGGTTGGGCTCATCCATTGCAACATTAAAATCACCAAGGATTAGGGTGGGCAGGTCATCGGAAAGAATGTGTGGGAGCCAGGATGCAAAGTTATCCACAAATTGTGATACTGGGCCTTGGTACTTGGAGAGCTTTAATAAATCAGGGCCATTGTGACTGGAAAAAAAGAGAAGCTGCATCAGCTAATGAGAGCCACTGCTTTCACTAACACAGCCCCAGAAGTAACATCTAGCTGTATTGCTCCCCAGGACAAAACTATGTCAGGAGCAATGATGGGGCGAGGGGCACGTATGGAGGCCATTTTCTTATTTACTACTACTTGATAAATGTGTTGCTATGGCTGGAGTTGTCTTTTAAACTCAAAGTTATAGAAAAGCTGTGGGTATAGTAATAGTAAATAAATTCAGGAGTTCCAGCACATGACAACAAGTCTACACCATGATAACGCTTCCTATACAGCCCTGATTTTATTGTTTTATGTGTGCCAGCTACTAACCTAGGACCGCAGTCCCCAACCTTTCGGACCTCCTGGACCACTAAATTCATAATTTTAAATCCTGTGGACCATTAATATGATTTTTTTCAAAAAAGATAAATACATTTGTAAAATATTTATCTTCCTAATGGTGCCTGACTAGCACTGTGGAGGCTCTGATTCATTGATCAGCTCACGGTTATGTGAAGTATTACTATTGTTACTATTATCATTAGTTGTGTTATCTTTGGTATTACTAAAAAAATACAAAATATTTGTTTGCTGTTTCTTAATGTTAAAGAAAATACACAGTTAAGGTCATACTTACCTAAAAGAGCATCTGAGAAATAAACAAATAAAATAAAACAATCGGACGAGAATCAGTATTTGCGGAGCGGGGTGACTATTGTAATGGTGGAAACAACACTGAAGAGCACAGCTTACAACTTAAGAATAAACTGACATCACGCTGCGCCTCCCTTGTTTTTCCGTCTCTAGTTCAGTATGTGAATTTAGTGCAATATAAAGGCAAAAATTGTCATTTATAATATAAGAATTTATTAAAATATTATTTTTGTTTTATTACAATACAGTCCTTCCCTTATTTCCCATAGGTTTGTTGGTGGCACAGCCTGCTGACAGTCTATTGCAGATTCTCAAACTTCTTTTCATAGTCCAGCTGACCAATATTACCAGGCCAGTTAAAAGAAAACATCGTCTTTAGGGTTGGGAACCCTGGGAACCCACCCTACCCTGCTACCCACCCTACCCTGCTCTGATGGATTCTTACTAAAGCCAAACCCATGGCTTGTTTTAGAAAGTTCTGAATATTTGCCCACAAATGACACGCTGACTTCACCTTATGCTGTAAACGTAGGAAATCATGCAGCCATGTACCCCCCCCCCATCCACTACTTTCCCAAAAAAGATGTTTAACCAACACCATGTTACAATATATTCTATATACTAATATATAAACATTTTCTTTTTCCTTTATAACTTTTAAATTTTACAATAAAACAAATTTGGAATAAATGTTATATTTACATTGACTTTACTGAGTAGCACACATAGTAGCATAAGCTGCATATGACCTGCATGACTTTGGATGAAGTATGTACTATTTGGGTGCTTTTAAACTCCAGGCAAAACAGGTCAATTGCCTACTTTTCTTTCCAAGTGTGGTTTGTCAATTAAACCTATACATTTAGCTATTCAAAATCAAATTCAAAATTCAAAATTTGAAGAACTATGGGCAATGTTGGTATCTGCCACTTCTAGGTGTGTTGGATTACTGGTCTATGCTTTTTAAAGTTTATTTATTGGGATGTTATGATAGCTGACGTTTTTTTAAACATGATTTGGTTTGTTTTCACATTTTTGTATAACATCAGCCTAATGGTTAATCGTTTTTTCATCTAATGAAACCTCTTTGGCATTGCAATAAATTTCCATCATTTTTGATGACAACGTTAACTTTTTGGGTTTACCAATAATTTTTTACCTGGGAAGACCAAAAAGTTTCCCAGCCATTTGTAGGTGGATATTATTAACTATTCAGTTAATATGAATGTGACATGCCTGGGATATATTGGATTCCTCTAGCTGCCCCCTCTGTCACAGCTCCTGATAGAGTTGCTTGCACACCGTTATACTGTTATCACCAGGAAGACAATCTCTGGAGTTTTCAGGGACACATGATAACAAAAATTTCATCCAACCGTCCGCAAGCCACGTTCCACCTGCTGTACAAGCACACCTTGCCTAGATTAGGGAGAAGAAATCTGAGATGCACCATTGAAATATTGCGATCACAAACGCCCAGTATATTTAAGCTCCTGCATCCAGAAATCTTGCTATGCTGCCTTGATGAAGTCAGGATCCTTGACAAATATTGTTATCCAGAAAAACACAGCATCTGTTACTGATGGAGTCAGCATAAAAATGGTTATTCTTGGGGGTTAGATATATAGGTTAACTTGAGGCTTAGGTAGGCACTCATAGAGAAGGTTAGTGTTAGGCATGAGATGGAAAATGATTAACTTTGGGTATGGGGGGTTAGGGCTGAAATTGAAAGTCGGTAGGACAACATACTGCTTTCATGAGTCCTGGACATTATAATAAATATTAGCTACAATGCATCTTGGCTCAAAACAGAATATTCCCATATGTATTTTATTGATTAAAGGAAATTGTTCTCATATGTTGTGAAGGAATTTTAAACATTTGTAAGTAAAAAAAAAAAAAGTAAAAACACAATTTAAAGTAACAATGTTAGTTTGTACCTTATGTCTGAAGAGTGTTTACGCAATGCATTTTTTGACAGCCATTTTTATTACAGTTGCTGTATTTATACATCAACCCTAGTTGTCATTATGACAGCTCAGCATTGCCAACAATTGTAGGGGGAAGGTGCATTGAAGCAGGACAGGGTGTGTCACAGGAACCCTTTGTACTTCGATCAAGTCTGGAGCACGCCCAGGATTAACAGCTGGTTAAGGAAAACCCTAGAATGCACACCTACAAGTCAGCAAAATTATTTACTTACATATCTGTTCTGACAGGTTTATTGGTTTATTATCCAATGGTTTATTGCTGTATTATCATTACTTTTTTAATTATTACAGCGCACTAGCTGTCAATCACAATCAGACATAAACATGTTAACACATTGGGCCCAGTTTATTACAGCTCTCCAAGGGAGGAGAAGATACACCATCAGTGAACCTGAGTGATTCAGCAAGTCATATGCTATTTGTTAGCAAATGTTTTTAATCCTGGAGAAGATTAATTTCAGGTTTGCTAACTAATCCAGGTTCACTGATGAAAGTGTATCTTCTCCAGTTCCCTAGAGAGCTTTACTAAATCAGGCCCATTGTGTTCCATTTATAAATTGTGAATTCAACACAATACAGGTAGTCCCCGGGTTAAATACGAGATAGGGACTGTAGGTTTGTTCTTAAGTTAAATTTGTATGTAAGTCGGAACAGATACATTATTTTCTGATGACACTCAAATCTATCTGTCCACCCCTGACTTGTCTCCCTCAGTCCTGGATAAGGGCTCTTGCTGCCTGTCAGCCATCTCATAATGGATGTCTGACAGATTTCTGAAACTCAACCTGGATAAAACGGAACTGTTGGAGTGCGCAACATGAATGGTTTAAAATCAGCACTCATAAACAATCCTTTTTGGAGATGATGAGTTCAAATTGGCTGTTGGGGGACCTTGATGGGGGTTTACTCTGAAAGGCCTCTGGGGACAAAACTGGAGGCTGGAACCAAGCAGTCACAAAAGCGATAACATCTCTGTGAGCACGAATAACACACCATACAAGGGGGGTGTGCATTGAGAAAACTACTTCAAAGACTTCTCCAATCATCCTGCCAGGGTTGTAAATATCGCTGTTATCTGATGAAACCCAAAGGAGCTGGAACCAGCTGAGTCAGAGGACTTGCCCTCAATACAACAGTGACACCTACTGGAGAATATCAGCGGGCACCTGGGAGCATGTGTTTCCGGAAGTGGGAGGACACCTGAGTAAGGGGTGGATGCATAGGTGTGGCACCCGTGGAACCCAACCATGGTGCAGGATATAGAGGACGGACTCTATGTAATGTATCATTTTGCTTTGTCTATGTGATCATTATTAAGCCTTTTTTGGAATAATTGTTGATAACTTGTTAATTCTTTTCTATGTTAATAAATATCTTGTTACTTAAGATCTGTGTGAATATTAAGCTAATAGAGACTTAGTAAAGATACAGCTTTTCCGGAAAAGGAATAAGGGAAACAGGAAACTTTTCCTTCATTATTGGCACCCCAGAAACAGGAGCGTAGAACTAATGTCCTAACCTGTTTCTCTTACATCGCTGAGAACCAAAGAAGTCCAGACCCTAACAAGGGGCACAGTTCTGAAGACACCTCTCTGCTAAGGACAAGGTTTGCGCTGGTTCGTGAGCTAAAAATCCAGGTGGTACACATGACTTTTCTTTCAGGAACTCATCATCTTCTCCCCCTAAAATTCTAAATCTCCCCCTGACATATTCCTAACTGTTACCAACATTGCTATTCGGCCCTCCCCTCAGGCACATTGTCTTGGCGTCACCTTTGACTCAGCCCTCTCATTTACCCCTCATATTCAGAACATTTCCAGGTCCTGTCACTTTCACCTACGCAACATCTCCAAAATCCGCCCCTACCTGTCCCCTGAGACCACCAAACTCCTTGTACATGCTCTTATTATCTCTCGTATGGACTACTGTAACCTCCTCCTCTCTGGTATTCCACTAACCCCACTCTCTCCTCTACAATCTAATATGAATGCTCCAGCCAGACTTATCCATCCTTGCCACTGCTCCTCTTCTGCTGAATTCTCCACTGGCTTCCATTTCACCTGAATAAATTCAAGCTTCTGTCCTTTGTCTTCAAATCCCTCCACAGTTCTTGTCCCACTTACCTTTCTGACCTGGTAAAAAATATTCTCCCAGCCGCTCTCTCCGCTCCTATGATGACCTACTAATGACTTCCTAACTCATAACCTCATCACACGCACGGCTCCAAGACTTTTCCTAGAGCTGCCCTAACTCTCTGGAATGGTCTTCCTCGTCCTATTTGGCTTGCTCCTACTTTCAGCCTATTTAAAAGAGCACTCAAAACCTATTTTTTCAAACTTGCCTACCCGTCTTCTTCTGTCTTTTAAAACTGTCACTACTTCCCACCACTACTTATCTCCCCCCCTATTGTGTGGTAATTACCCCACCTCCTAGATTGTAAGCTCTGCTGGGCAGGGGCTTTTCCTCCTGTGTCACTGTCTGTATTCATCTGTCATTTGCAACCCCTATTTTATGTACAGTGCTGCGTAATATGTTGGCGCTATATAAATCCTGTTTATTAATAATATTAATAATAATAATTTGTCCCAGGATCCTGTAACATTCACAGCTTGGTCTGCATGTAAATATTTAAGGATGACAAGGTAGACCGTAATCAGGAGAATTTTGGCAAGTTTTTTTAAACTTTTAAAATGTATTTGGTAAAAAAAAAACTTTTTTAAAGGGGGATAGCAAGGTTTATCAGGTTTTTCAAAGAAATTTTCCAAAAAATATTAATGCCTCCTAAAAAACAAATTTATGATATTTCCTAAAACCTGCTTGCTCAAATTTTCATACTTCATACTTCTGTAAATATTTTTACATGAATTGTTTAAATCTTTATTTGAAAAAAAGTTACATCCATGGCTAGCATACCTTTTATTTTTTAAGAAATCTTACAGTCCCAGCTAGTAAATAAAGAAGTGATATTGTTGTCAAATATAATTTGAACCCTTGCAATCTTTCTGTCAGAATGTATGATGTCCAGTAGCCTACTAGGATAAGTTTTTTTTCAATTGTTTGCTCTTGGTTCATCCTTGACCTAAGGTAATCATGGCTTATCTAAGCAAACGCCCCTCTTGATAAGTACTGGAAGGGATCAGTTGATCTGTCTTCTTATCTACAGTTTGCCTTTTTTTACAGTAAACATCCTCCGCTTCAGTCTATGTGGACCTGACGCCTCTTTCTTTGTCAGTAGTTAACTAAACTTAAAAAAATCTAAAACTTAAGTAAATAAAAAAAAATAGCTTATTTGTAATGTTATTTCATGTTTATGTACAAAATACCTAATAATGATGGCGCTTAAGGTAAGAATAATCATTAGAGCGGGGATTCTCAAACTTTTTTTAACAAAGGGCTAGTTTAGGTTAAAAAAAAGTCCCTGCGTCAAATGAAAAAATTTTAGTCATCCGTGGGAGTAAAATGTGTCCCAGTCAAATAATAAGTGTCCCAAAAATAAGTAGTGTGTAGCAGAAAAATACCCTTGCATCAATATAAGGGTGAATAATAAATGCCCCTGCATCTGTGGTCGGTGGAATGGTATAAGGCATTAAGACGGACATAAATGGCCCGCAGGCTGTGGTTGGGTTATTGTTGCCTGAATCAACCCATTTAAAGCTGAACTAAACTCCCACTTTCAGAAATTAGTTATCAGGCACATGTTTATTGCAGAAAGGTGGTGACTTGACTATGAAGATTGTAAAGTGCTGTGTAACATGTTGGAACTATATAAATACTGTGTAATAATAATAAAAATACTGTGTAATAACCCCTACGGGTGCCGGGACTGAATGAACTCCTGCGTACCAGTGCGGGAATTAAGTCATCCTGGCCCAGTCAATCAAAAAGGCTGAAGATTGTATCCAGGAAGAGAAGTAGAAAAAAGATGGCAGCACCCAATGACAGTGAAGGGACAGGTGAGTATTGTGGGTTTAGTTCCACTTTAAAGTGTATTTAGTGGCATTTAGGTACTTTTAAACTTTGGGAGAGACCAGCAATTCATAAGAAAAGGAAAATAGTTTTAGAATAGTTTTATGGCTAAAGACTGTTCACTTAGTAAAATAAATTATTTACTTGCAAGGATAACTTTTTTGTAAGTTTTAAGGTAGCATTCACTTTGCAATAAATACCCAATGGCTTACTAAAATTAGAGGATTTTTGGTCACACTTCATAGGATGAATAAAATTAGTAGAGATCAACCTCTATCACAAAGCTAAATGCAATGTTAATTGCAAAGGGAAAATATTTAGTAGGTCAATCAAAGGCCCTGATTTAAAAAAGTTCTCCAAGGCTGGAGAGAATGCACTTTCATCAGTGAAGCTGGGTGATCCAGCAAACCTGGGATGGATCTGATCCAGGATTGAAAACATTTGCTAACAAATAGCTAATGACTTTTAGTAAATCCATTTCAGGTTTGCTGGATTACCCAGCTTCACTGATATAAGTGTATTCTCTCCAGCCTTGGAGAACTTTAATAAATCAGGGCCTTTGATTGACTTAATTTTGACTTAATTGACTAAATATTTTGCTATAAATGTACCATATACTACACAACACACAATTCAAAGCAGTTTTGAGATTATTGATCTCAATTAGTTTTTTTTTCTATTTTGTAAAGGAGGAAAAGGGATATCACCCTAAATGCTTGACAAAACAGCAATAAGAACCCATGATCCATCTGACAATACATGAGCTGATGTAAAGAGCGGGATAACTAACTGCACATTGATGAATTTCCATCTCTTGCATATTACATCTTATCACTCATCCCTGCACTTCACTCAATCCTTTTGACAATTACTTTGCCACTGAACACCGCCACTGTATATCTCACAGATTAAAACCACTTAGAAAAGTCTAATGTACAGCGTAAAAAATGAGGTCACCAAGGGTTAATGTTCTAATGCTTTTAATGCCAAACTGCTGTGGTCAGTGGGAGGCAGGACTGTTTGCCATAAGAAATGACTGATGTTTCTATAACATCTCAGAGAGAATTTTCAGTAGAATTACTTGTCATGTTGTAAGTAAAGGAATGTATTGTAATTGATGTATATGTATGTATAGGCGTCTGTAAGGGAACCTCATCTTCCCACTTACTGTGTTGTATATTCAATTTTCTGCCTATGGGACTATAACATATTCTATGTATACTATAACATAATTTTGTATTTTAATGCTTTAACAACAGTAGATTAAAGCTTGCCAAAATATTTTACAATATGTAAGGATATTGATCAAGTAATGTGGTTATAGAGACTGCACAATGGCTCTGTCAGTTTATTTGCAAGCATGTCTTTTTTAATTCCAAGTAGGGATGAGCAAGAATGCCTCTGGCATTCTCGTGAAAATTTCCTCGAACTTCAGATGGTTCCGATGGTGCTCTCAGATTGGCTTTCCTCAGCCAATCAGAGAGCACTGGAGGTTTTGAATGGGGAGACTTGTAACCCATTTAACCTCTAGTGCCGGGGATCGCACACTGAGCTGATCAATAATTGCAGCTGGTGCTTCATTCATTGATCAGCGCAGCCCACATTTTTTATTTATTTATTTATTTTGAATTCCAGCTCGATCTGCGAATTTACATCGGCCATTCTCACCTATAATTTCGGTATTTCGGTTAGAACGGCCACAAGATCGAGTTTTAAAAACTCGCTCGCCCATCCCTATGTACAAGCACATCCAAGATGCTGTAGTTTTGATACTACTATTATGAGTGCAATCTGTATTAAATGTATATTTGGAGATTAATTTTTTTTATAAAATTTGGAGAATATTATTTTTTATAAAATTTGGAGATTATTATTTTTTATAAAATTTGGAGATTATTAGTTGTTATAAAAGTTTATTAAAAGTCATACATTTAAAAAGTCTTATTATTATTATTAATAATAATAATAATAATAATAATAATATTAATATTAGTAAATCTTATGTCACTGCCTAGCAATTTGTGCTAATTTTGTGGTTTATAAACCACTGCAAGTAGTTTTTGATTACTTCTTTTAGGCAAAGTGACCTACAAAAGTGTTAGTGTTAGTTAATGGGGGGTAATTAAGAAAAAAGAAGCTGATGCTCAATTCAATTTAGCTATTCTCACTTACCCAATCAATTGAACAGGTAAAAAAAAAAAAAAAACATAAATCTTTCCACATGATTGAGTAAAGATTCATACCTCATCCACTAAATTATACCACTTCTGCCAATGAAGATCCAAGCTAGTCAATGTTTCCCTGATTTTTTATACCAGAGATTTTCTAAATGTTGAAGATTTCTCTAAATGTTTTACTGAGCTGTCAGTTAAAGCAGACCTAAAACGAGAAAAGAAAACACAATCAGGAGGTAGTACTATATGACAAAAGAGACATGTCCTGGACCTGTCATCACTGCAAGGAGACAACACAAGGTATTTATGTGCCATAATTGGCAAGTATTCTATGACAACTTGCCGATTATGGATGAAGTTTACCAACCACCAACAGGTTTAGTTCCACTTTAAATAAAGTCTGTAAGGAGGAAGACTTGTAAGTTGCCATCAATGACCCCCTATTAATAATGTTAGTTGCCTGGCTGTCTCTGGCTTCAATACTTTAAGACATGTACCAAAAAAATTTTAGTTATGTCAGAGTAAAATAAAGACTCCTAAACTGCAGGCTTCCTCCAGACCAGTAACTTAGCATTTACCAAAGCAGAATGAGAGCCTACAATTTTCATCAGTAAAGGTCAGTAATGACATCCTACATATTTATCTCAGTGCCTTCCTTTAACTGGCTTATGTCCTATAATTAGATATTCAATTTAAAATTCTTTACAGTAAGATTTACTTGCTTCCTTTTCTACAATGGAAAAACAAAGCTTTCCTTCTTGGCAGCTGCTACAAAACAGAATAAAAAAGCTTTCTTCCTTACGTTGTACAGTTAGCTCCATAATGAGGTAAAAAGCACAAGAGAAATAGGCAGCCTAATGCATTAATTCATCTATCATGCTAATTAACCACATTTGACAAACTAAGAAGATACACCAGTGACACTGTGCAATTTGTGTTTATGTATCTGGGCAATATATTCTGCTCTTTACATAAACTTCCACTGGACAAAGGCCAGAGAGAACTAGAGAGGGGATCATGTATCTCTTAATGTCAGCCTCATACAAGTATCCTGAAAATGCACATGTAGTTCAACATTTTGCTAATCACTGTTCTTTATTTGATAAATAGCTGATGTAAACAGCAGTGGCGCTTGTCCACGTAGCCTTTTTTTTTCCTTTATTTTTCAAAAAGACTTCACCAAGAAAAAAAGCACACTGTACAAACTTGGGAATAGTTAATTATCAATATGGTATTTAAAGTGGAATCTTTCCTTTATTATATTAGTATTCAGAATATTTATCTGCTTTAAACAAGCAATTGTTATTTATGTGCAGATGAAACTTGTCTAATAAAGAAACACAAAAAATAATCAAAAAGAAGGGCAAAACAACTCTTTTAAAGCATGGTTCAATTTGTTCAAACAAGGAAAACATTCCTTATTGATCCTTAATGCCAATGGGATAAATCCCTAGATCAACAATATTCCTCCAGTTCCAAAGAGGGCTGTAATGTCTGTTTGCATGTGTGTAGTTCATTAAAAAACAAGTGTATTAAAACTTTTGTTGGTATGGGTGAACTTTGCCCATAATCATCAAGTATGCATACCACACATGTCGATTATGGCACACACTTACCTTTTTCTAAGTGTCCTGCAGCAATGACAGGTCAAGGAACCCACAAAGCTACCATCTTTGCTGCCCATATTTCCAGGACCTCTGTGATACTCTTTGCCTCTTGGGAGGCCACAGATTATATAACTCTTGCAGGTGTTAAACTGGACGAAGCTCTAGCCCTTTACAATTTCCCGGACAGCGGCACTTAAGGGTAATTTTTAAAGCAGGCATAAGTACTTTCTTACCTAGTTTAAGGTGTGTTTTTAAAAAGCAGCAAATCTGACATTTAGCAATATTCTGTGGTTGAGAATCAATCACAGCCATTCGAAACATATGGATCTGGAAGATCTAGTTGCTGAATGTTAGATTCCCTGATTTTTACATACTTATTATAGACTAGGTAGGGCAATACCAGTCAATTGTCCTGCATACACCTTTATAGACAAAGAACATTCCAAAGGAAAAAAAAATTTGGATGATGTCATCAGATGATGTTATTTTGCATGCATTTAGAGACCTTTTTAGTTTAATTAATTTAAAAGCTACGGTAAATCTTTACAATGTCACGCTTACTTACTATATGAAAGCACTGACCTATGTATTTTAAAAAGATATTTGTTTATTTTTTTTGTAGATTTCCTGCTGTAAGGGAAATCAGTGGGTCGATACTGGTGCTCTGACCCTCCCACAGGTTCCGTAAATTTTTTATAGGTTTGAAATATATGAATGGATTTTCCAACCATTGTGCCTGGCTTCATTTGCTGTTCTGTAACCTAAATGAAAACACAATAGTGTACTGCCTTCCATAATGGTTACAGAAGGTAGGTGGGGATTTCCATTTAGTACTGGTGTCCAGTAGGTTAACTTTTTTCAAGTAATAGTGTTTGCATGAAGCACAATTTATTTTTATTTCTCTGCTTAATGTTATGTTATTAGGAAGATAAGGTAGCTCAGGCACTGTTTTGTTCATCTTTACTATGCCTCAACTTTAAAAATGTTACCAGTTGGTTTAATTTATTAAAGATCTCCAAGGCTGGAGAGGATACACTTTCATCAGTGAAGCTGGGTGATCCAGCAAACCTGTAATGAATTTCCTAAAAGTCATATGCTGTTTGTTAACCCCCCTAGGGTTCTAATTCTGTCCGTATTTCCATGCAAAAAGCGTTACATTTGTTTTGCATGAAAATTTATTTTACATTGTTGGCTATAATTCTTGGGCATAACTCATTGAAATATGTCCAATATTTAATACATTTATTCAATTTATTAATAAACTTTAAATAAAAAACACAAAATCTGTTAAAAAACAAATAAAAAAATAGTGAAACGTAATATAACTGTACAGAAGCATGTATAATATATATAATATAATCATATATATATCAAGTTTTCTTTGTATTGGACTCAATACAGCTATTTTATATTGAATCCAATACAAAAATATTTGAATTTCCCGACGCTCCTCCCGCCTGCACCGACTCATGCACTGACATCATCGGGAAACCCTGGAGATCGTCTTTGCACTTCACGGCTGGAGATCAGAGGAGGAGGGCGTGTCCCCAGGACCTGCGGGGACCAGCAGGACGCCAAGGGAGACCGAAAGAGCAAGGTAAGTATTTTTTTTTTAGTTTTAAACGACCCCGGGTGTGACTTGGGATTACTGTTTTTTACAGGTAAAATCTACCTAGGGGGGTTAATTAATGTTTTCAATCCTGGCCCAGATCTATTCAAGGTTTGCTGGATCACCCAAGTGTATTCTCTCCAGCCTTGGAGTGCTTTAATAAATCAGGCCCAGTATCTTTATTGCTGTAGATTTTCTCCAAAAGATGTTCATCTTACAATCCAGCTGATGATGATCAGATCTGGAAGCCATTACACATCCATGGGTACACGACCTCAGAGGGCACCAATGAACAATCTAATATCAGAAATAGTTCTGGCTGTGCAAAATTGATTTTTCCAATTAACTTTTATAGCCTGAAGAGCCATAGTACATTGTACATTGTACAGTTGTAAAAAAATATTATTAAGTGATCACGTCTTCTGCTTTCTACGAGAAGCTATACAGTTTGACAGGATTTGATTGTATGAAATAGATTTTTACTTTTCTTTGGTTTGATTGCTATGTTTGGCTTATAGGCAAAATGTAAGGATCAGTATGCAGCTGCAAGCTAGCATAATGGGTCTGGCAACTCTTAGTATTGGGACCAGCAACATACAGAACAAAAAGTGAAATCAATAACTGAATGCAACATTTATGCCAAACCAAAGTCAGCCCAACCTTGTTTGTCACCAGAGCTCCTAATACTGATGATAAATACTTTGCTTTGTTTGCAAAAGTTGACAAACAGGATGATAGGATAGCTACATGAGGGAAGCACAAATAGCTACTGCTGATGTCCAGACCAAGGAAGACAAATACTGTTAAAAAGTGAAAGTGTGGCAGGGCTAAGGCCCACAGAGAAAGATAAGCCAACTAGGTGACAAACATTGGGTTGGACAGTAGTAGGGATTGTGCAAACAGCCAGGAAACTGAAGACAAACCATTCATCAACTAAGCAAGAGCCATCAAGAGCATCAGACATGACAAGAATACATGCAAGGAGTCACAAGGCTCAAGAGATAAGAGACACTGACTAACATATTCCAGCAGGGGCTCATAGGATTTGACAGGCGTAAACAGATATATCCTAAGAATGAAACAACAAGCAAGGGATGAGGTCAAACAGTTTATTGATGCAGCCTGGGACAAAGTACGGCATACAAACAGCAAAAAAAGTCAGGAAGAGAGGTGGATAGTAAAGATGGTACAGAACATGGTTCCTATGGACGCAATTTTAAGCTCTGGATCAAAATATATTTTACAAAAAGTATAACTAGTATGATTGATTAGCATCACTACATTAAACACATGAGAAATAAAGGATAAGTTGAAATTTTGGGTCAAGTTCAAGAGCTGCAGCTGAATGTTCCCACTGCAGATGCATCAGTGATAATACCACTAAAACAGTTTTATCTGTAAAACTAATAGCTGATGTTAAACACATAATGCTTGTGATGATTTAAAAGCTTCTGTAAATATATCAATTTAGGAAAGACCAAACTATTTTCTTCTACAAAGCTTCTTTGAGAGTACTGTTGAATCATGGAATGAAAAGCCAAAATATTTGGAAAATTTTCCAGCTGATGTTAAATATCTGCCTATGTACAAAATGATCTGATCAAGCTGTGTGAGGACTCCACTGATATATGTGTGAAAAAAAACCTACAGAAGATTACATAGTTTCTTGGTTGTATTTCTCTTCTAGCATGTGTCATCTGCAATATTTTAAACATTTCCATAAGAGCGCTGAGAAATTGCTGTGGAAATTTAAAAAAAAAAATCTATACTGACATATACAAATGAACTTTTTTTGAATTACCATTGTTAAAATAAGATTAAGTCATATGGAGAATGCAGATTATTTTAGCATTTTCTAGACACTAGACACCAAATGGTAAGAACAGCATGTATGCCTTGTAAATAAATAATAAAGTATAAACAAGAAAAGTACATCTAGTTACAAGCAAGCTAGCTACTCACTTATGATTTAAATGATGAGTGGGTACTGGATAAAACACAAATGTTTGAATGATGAAACTATGGCTTTGACCAAGATATATACATCAGTTTGCTCTGATTTGCACAACATATTGATGGGTCAGCTCAACACAAAAAACAATTGAGATAAATGTATTGAGAGAAAAGCCCCTGTTCACAGTTTGACTCTGATGGATACTAAAATCAAGAAAATAGGAAGATGCATGGGATGTTTGTAGAATCGCTAGAAACGCAAAAGTCACCTTTGGCACACTGATGAGTATGGATGGGTCATGCCAAACACTGGGATTGCCTTAAAGGGGGAAGGTAAAATGGAACCTAAACTCATTGCTTGTACACTACACAAATATACCACAGTAACCTCAAAATGTACCTTAATTACTTTGTGACAAGAAGTTTGAATCTCACACACATAAATCTCAAGACATGGAATAACTTTTTAATCACCTTTGATTTTGGTGGGTAAGGATTAATACTCTACTAAAGGTTTGTGTCAGGAAGGTCAGATTTGTTGATGTGCTCGATGACCTGTTCATGGGCATATTGCTTCCCATAAATGCATAGGGCCACATCTGCTTGCTTGCTGTGCATACTAATGCGTGAAAGTGTTCACTGGCTTTGGTGCCAATAGTTCTATTTAAAGAACAATATCATAAAAACATTGCTGAGGACTGACTGGAGTATCTGCACTTTGGGCTTTGCCTTCTGCCTGCTAACTCAATACCTCTGCTGCCTGGTTGTTACTAAAGTCTGCCCGCCCTGACCCTACTTTTTGCTTCTGGGTGCCCTTGTGCCTGATGTGTCAAGCAGTATCCTGGATCGCCCAGTATCTCTGCAATGTCCAGATGAAGCGTCCAAACATTATGCAGGTATCTGTGCCACTCCTTGTCTGGTTCCCTGTCACCAATTCCAGGAGATACAGAACGTGTAAGGGAAGTCCTCTCATCAACTCTACTACATAACATTTTACCCCATTAATCTGTGCATAGAGGGCAAGCCCAAGTCTGGAAAATACACACATTACAGGGTTATGTCTTTCTGATTTTGTTTGCTTCAACTAAGTATTGCATTCCTATACAAGTCTTTGATGATACAAACATTGCTCAAAGCAGGTCATATGCAGGTTAAAAGAATGTCACCTGCAGTTCAAATGCTCCTGTAAATGAATTTTGAATACATTCAGAAGAGTCTCAAATAAAATCTAAAATATTAGTAAAAAATAAAGTCTAAAATAATGCCATCAAAACAAGTGGGTCATCACAGGCTAATAGAAAAGGAAGTATTAGTAGGGAAGGAACTATCTTGTCTAAAAGATAGTTTTTGTTTTGTCTACATAGATTAAAATTAATCAAAATAAATCTCCCTATAATAAATAGGATTTAATTCACAATGTTTTGGTATGCTGAAGATACATTTTAATTTGAAGTATGTTACTAGTAAAATCACCAGGTAAATGTTAAATAAAAAGTTTGAAAAAAATGTGGTCACATGTACATTGTACATTTGAGGTCCATTAGGCAATAGTATTACATTTTTTCCTTTTAATTTAGATACAGTTTACATCTTTCATCTGATTTGACATTAGGAATAAAACATTCTAAATTATACATTGGATTTGGTGCCAATAGCTGTATTTAATTACAGCATCATAAGGAAATTGCACTTCTAAATCCAAGGTACCTATGCTTTCATCTGTAAAAATGATCCATACAATCAGGTATCAGTTAGTTGAATACAATATAGAATTCAACTAACTGATACCTGATATAACGCATGTCTGAGTATTATGACAGCAGGGGAAGCATCACCTTTTTTAGAAACACGTATTATACTGTATGTGAATATTGAATTTTACTCCACTCCAATATATCTAACGTGTACGTCCGGAACCACTGGTCTGTGCACATATACATGCTATATTAGGTTTTCTATTGCAACAACAATTTTTATAAAAAGTCATATGATATATATAAATGATATGTTCTCAAAAGAGTTGTAGGGTTTATAAATTGCTTGTGATTCACCTCCTGATAATCTTAATTAATGCTCTTAATTCCACTCTACAATTCCATGACTGGTATTAGGGAAAACAAACAGCTATATATATATATATATATATATATATATATATATATCCTGCATAATTAACTGTAGCAGCAGCACATTATCTGGGGCTGTCTCATCCCAGGTAACTTCTTAATACAGAAGTGCATGTTTAACATTTATTTGTCAGTTTCTTATTAGCGAGCAAACTAGGTGGTTTATGTTTCATTAATGAGGCATGATAAGAGCTAATTACCGAGATGGAGTAAACAGAGTGAACTAGGATCAAGCAGGGATGGGACAGTTTTTAAGAAATAAACCAGCTGCCTCTGAAATGATTTCCTTTAACTGTTGAAAAGCCAAAGTTCCTTTTAGCCCTTTGACCCATTAACAAATCTCAGGAAACGCTGCCATCAAGGAGAAACCCGCCCACAGATTCTGGATTTTCAAGAGATCGTCACATTCCATGTTTTTAACTAAAAAAATGTCTTACAGTTTTAAAAATGTGCAATGTGCTTTGCTCAGCACATTATATAAGTGTTGTGATGTAGGGCTATTTATTATCAATTTGAGCAATTGCTTTTGTTAATTAGCAATTCCAAAAAGCAAGTCAAATCAAGAAGTTGGTAATTCTGTCCAGGGCTATTAGCATATCTACATGGCATGATGATTATTCTTGTTACACTAAAATGTTTATGTTTTAATTTTAGTTTTACATAGAGTGAGAGATGGTTTGAACTCCTGTTTTATTTTCGCCTGTCTTTGTCCCACTGGGGAATTTTCTTAATTCTTCCCATACTAAAAACACAATAAGAAATCAGTGGAAAGTTCTCTAACACAAGGAAGATATACTTAAGCGGCCAGTTCCAGTCAAAACATTTTATCTTCTTTCTGTATAAATGTTTTAAGTGCAATTCTGCAGTGTGTCTTTAAAGGGAAACATGTGACCAGATTATGGATATTTATCATACATTCAAATGTTTGAATATTCCTAAAAAGCAACAAATGGGCTTTAGGGCAAATTATTACTGACTTTAACAAATGCTGCCAACATCCAGATCCAGCAAACCTGTAATGGATCTATAGCAAATGACTGTGACGTAATCCAATCCAGGTTTGCTGGATCACCCAGCTTCACTGATGAAATAGTATAATCTCCAGCCTTGGAGATCTTTAATAAAGCAGGGCCAATGCATAAGCAAACCTTGTTGGAGAATAAACTGTGGGCTCTTTCACAAACTGGGTTGGTGCACCTTTCTATAGACTTGGATTCTAGCCTGGGATGCTACGTTAGGGTGCCCATGACTCGCCTCAGCAGAGCCATTGTGCTATGAAGATTGAATACTACTTTTAAGATTCAAGGCTCAAATGTAATGTTTCGACACCATTTTCTGTGTTTGCATCCTCTCAGGCATCTCAGATCACCAGTTTCCTCTCCAAAAGCAACTGCTCTGTGTCAAATGTGATCTTAGAAGTTTGGACGGCTGCAGAGCTGCAGTGGAGAGAATGACTTGAAGGACCTCATCACTTCAATTTTGAGTGAATTTTCAGAGCAAATTATTCTACCACGCCTGCGGCTACAGGTGTCATTGATGCTGATTTGCTATTTTTAGGAATATAGAAATATGTGGATATCTAAAGCCTGGGCACAGGTTCATTTAAAGCGAAACACCACTTTTATAGTGGAAGTTCCACTTTTAAAAATATTTGATCAGGTAGGTCATTATTCCAGTAAGGGACAGGCTATGACACAATAACAATAACCCTCCTACTTTAGCTCTGTGGATACCTGGGAATCCCGTTTTACCATGCTCTTGCTGGGAATAATTAAACTCCCGCATACCAGTGATATATATATATATATATATACGCATAGATTTTAAGGAAATGTCATATAAGACACATATATTTATAAACAGTCAAAGCTCTGAATTCTAAAAACACAGATGAGACTTTCAAATGAGAAAGTCAGATTGCTGAGCTCAAAAGTTAACAGCCCACCTGCAATAAATATGAGCACTGCTTCATGATATAGCAAAAGGTTGCAAAATGAAAATATATAAAACTCAAAGTTCAGTTTCTAAAATTCAGATGTTGCTTTGTTAGCCTATGCTTCAAGTTGAATCCAGCAGTAGCATCATATGGGCAATATTTTGACACAAATGAAAGACTGGCTCAATTTTTTGTCTCATATGTAATCTCTTTGTCAAGAGAAAGGAAACAAAATAGACAATAGTGATCACAAATTGTACAATTTAGGACTTAGAGAGTGAGGAATTGTTAGGACCCCAGCTAATTTTGTTCTGTTCCATTGGGGAATTTTCTCATCCCTTCCCGTTTTACACAATAAGAAATCAGTGGAAAAAATATAAAAATAGTGATCACAAATTGTATGTTTTAGGATTTGTTGCTGGCCTCCTTACCTGCTGCTAGGTACTAGTTGCCCGGGCTTGTGGTATTCATCTGCTGGTGTTGGTGTACAAGCAGTAGTTGTAATTGCCAACAGGGAAACAAAAAATATGAATAGGAGGACTCCACATTGATATCTTACCTCTGTTAGCATTTCTTCAGCCCTGTGTGAAAGTTTGCTTTTTCTGTTACATGCATTCATTTTGTATACAAGACATATATTGATATGCTGACAATGTTCAATACAATTTCATCAGATCATGCAATGCTAAAATTGCTCTCTAAGAGATACACCTATCTAGTGCAATAAAAGCAATCACTGCTGAATATGTTAGTATATAAAACATAAAGTTGTAGTAATACCTTTATATAGCTTACAATTACAAAGATTTCATGATGCAATGACAGTATATTTACAAATATAGCAAGATAATGGCAATCCATTGCTTTCATCATTTAGTACACCACAAAGGTGCTTACCCTGTACCAGCCTAACTTTTGGCATTTGGAGTTTGGCACAGAAAGTGTCCTAAAGGAAATATTTAGCAATAAAGGTTTTTTTTCTGTAATGAGGTTGATAGTTTAGCGTTTGAACATGACTTAAAATAAAGATAAAATAGTAAGAAAACTTTTTTTTTTAAAAAAATAGGCTTACCTTTAACAACTAATATTCTCAATTAACCTTCTGCACACTGCTAAGTTCCATAACTCACTTCTTAAAAAATCTCTACATGAAAACTGGAATGGAGTAGCAGTAGAGAAGTAGCAGGGTGAGTTATTTGAGAGGGTTGAGGGTATTTAAGAATAATAAAAGCAATTTTTAATAGTCCAAGATGCAATTTAAGAACATAGGTGCACATTCCTTGTTCTCAACTGGAATGCAATTTAACCTTCTTAAGGAATGGTGTATTATTCCTGGGAACTTTAATAGTCAGTTTGTGCATTCTATATGGTAAAAGAGTAGAAAATACTTGTTAATATTAGTTAAAATGCAACTTCAATAAAAGTCTATGGTTTTACAGTTGGCATGCCATGATTGTGATAATCCACATTTAAACTGTAAGTGGTTTTCTGTCGTCAGATGTTAACTGTACATGGACAGGATTGTCAAAACTTATTTTACCAACCATAGGGTCCCTATAAAGATAACCTGTTATATCCCATAGATTGTTGGTTTAAACTGCAAATGTCCTTGTTGGAAAACATTTTCTTTTGACAATGTATTTTTTAAATTTGTTTGGTAGCTAGCATTGACTTAAAAATGCTTATATAGTGTATTTCTTTTTTCTTTTCTTTATTTCTAGTCTATATAGGGTATTCCCTTTGTATGCTGTGTTTTGGCCAGCAGGTGGTGTGTCAATGAAGACAGAAGACTCAAGACCTAATATTAAATGCACCATTGCTTTTCTACAATGAAATAATACATATATTTATTCTTAGTGGACTACTGTGATACCTGGGACATGCACTGCAGTAATACATATAACTTGCCTACTAGTTCCTTTTTGTTTGCTAGTTCCTTTCTAATGGCAGTACTCTATGAATATTACAATTGTTGATGGCTCAAGTATGTCCTAACCTCACCCCCCCCCACCCCCCACACACACATATATAGTATTTTTCATGTTTTTTAAGACATCCTTGCACACTGGCAAATGCACATGTGTGTATATATATTATATATATATATATATATATATATCTGTATGTGTTATGTTATTTGCTTCTCCACAATAGTGGAAATGACTCTCATGACTCTTAAATGTTACAGAATCAAAAAGTTAAATAGTTGGTAAAGTAGAACCTAATAATTATTTTTTATGTACTTGATACTTGTCAGCATAGCATATTTTTGAAACTTCTGAGTCAAGAGAGTCTTCTGAGTTGAACAACAGCCAGTGTCTTTCAACATATTTCCTGTGAGCCCAGGCTGTTGGTGACATCCCCAGCAACATATCTTTTTGGCAAGAATTCCGCTTTATACAAACATTGATGTTTGCTTACAGACATTCTCTGTTGTTGGGACTTGCCAATACTTTCTGTTGGAGCTCTTTAAAAATCTCTTTTTTGTCACTTCTGAAACAAACTTTACACTTTCCCTCCTCCCAAGCATGGAAGCATTATGGTCTAGCAATTGGCCAACAAGCTGGTAGGTTGAACTACTTGACAGTAATAGTAGAGACTCAATGGCAAAATTGTTCTGCAGCATTTTCTGCCTGCCATGGCCATAAATAAGATAATATAAATTTACTTTCCTTCAGCTAAAATCAGAAGATATTTTATATTTTGGATCATCGATAAGTATGACACCTTTCTGAAAATGGCTACTGGGTAGTTGGAAATCCTCTCCTAGCTCTGCAAACTGATTAAAAGACAGTAAAAAGTCAAATGAACATGCTATACAAGCTTTTATGTTTTAAATACAAAAATGAAAACAGAAGTCACCTGGATAAGCAGACCTAAGATAGAGTTGAGTTATTGCAGGCACAACAAACAATCCAGGACAGAGCAGTTATATTGTTGATATAGATGTTGTCTGTCATGGCCATGACCAACAAATATAACACTACCAAAGCCTTGAAAGGGGGACAGACCAATACGTTGAAATGCATTGGCTATGTTTTATGTCGTATATATTCGCGTTCTATTCACACATGGTATTCTTCACCTGCTTCCATATTCTTTAAATTACTTTTTTGGTTGCTGTTCTTCCCCATGCTAGATTTATTTTCTCTACTTGTCCAACTGACCACTGTCACTAGACAGAAAGTGATGGGAAATATAAAATTACTTAGTTGCCACTTGATTGAGAAATGAGGGAAATTTAGAATGGGAATACCTTTAATAGAGACAACTGTCTATGATGGGCATTTACGTAACTTTGGTAAAAAGTTTACTTACTTCCTGTTGTGTAAAGATAGTGAAATTAAATCTCCACATACACAGCAAATGTAAACTGACTGATATTCTATTCCTGTTTTGGCAATACATACACTTTTGATGGAAGGAGAAATTACCAACTTTAATAAATTATTTTCACAAAATCTAAATTTTGGTACTTGGAAGGCAGTCTAAGAGAAATAATGAAGGGTATGACGATTCAAGATGACCACAAATATATTTTTGTATTTTCATATGAAATGTTTAACAAAATAAAATAATGAAAAAATGTAAATATATATATATTTACAGGAAAAATATATATAAGAAAAAGTATATATTGTAGACATAGACACAAACTACTGCAAGTAATTATTTAACCATTCCCATGCCAAAGAAATTGCTACTGTCTTGTTAAGTGGGTAAAAGTTTTGCAACAATTGGGCAAAAGAGCAGAACTATTTCTTCACTCCATGCAAAACGACTATGGGAATGTGTGACGTTTGGGTCCCTGTAGCCTCTGTCCCCAATGATCCACTTATTATTTGATTTATGTCTGTTTCGCTGCCCTTGCAGTGACCCAGAGGGAGGGCTGTGTGGGAAGTTGGTGTGTGAGATTATAGAGAGGGCTGCTGAAGCTGTGGACTTTGCAGAACGTCTGGAGCCTTAGTATATGCACAGAGACTGATAAATAGCCACGAAAAAGACATCAGGCTTAATTAGGCTTTCCAGCTTGCAGTGGTGCCTACATCTGGAGATAGCAGTGCTCATCCAAACTGTATGTAAGTACAGTGTATTCTATGTACAAAGTTATAGTGCATGTAGTTTAAGTACAAAAAGTCCATATGTACACACAAAACTACTATTTATTAAGTACAGGTAAAGTTTTAGTATAAATAAGATTTACTTTTGTAATTGTTTTTTTTACACTTTATCTTATGTTAGTGCTACAGTTCTATTTTTATAGTATTTGGGTTTTTTTTTAATATGATTAGAATGTATAAAATAATATGTGTTGTTTATAACAAAAAAATGTACAATACCATATTTAAAAAAAAAATCACTAAATTATTTTATTACTTGGATTTTGAATATGTATGGATGTTCTGGGCCTTTTTTTTATAATATACAAACATTTTGATTTTTTTGAGCTTCATATATAAATGTTACAAATTATTGCAGGCCTACTGTCTATAAGTTCATTCAATGTGTAAATGCAAATGTTACTAAGCAACTGCTAGTGGTAATTTATGTGGCATGTGTGATACATAATTATTCTTTCAGGTGTTCCAATCTTATGTTGCTGTTTAAAAGAGTGCTGTAGATGTTAATGCAATATGATTTTAAGATTTTGTTAGACCATATGTTTTAAATGTCTAAGGAAAGGATCTGTGACAATAGTTTGGGGTTATGGAAACATGGCACTACTAAAATACAGAACTGATAAAAGGTGCTTTCATGTACATTAGGTGACATACTTGGGTTCAGATTTTTTCCATTATAACCTAATGTGAAAAAAATATTAAAAATTGCTAAATTGTGTAATTTTGAAAATACGTTTCTATGTACCTGTTGTTTTAGCAATTAGTAATTTCTTTCTTTTTCTTTGTTTTTTTGTAAATATTCTTTTGTTATTGTCTGTAATATTGCAAGGTCACCCTCAAGTTGCTAAAGTAAGTTTGATTCGCTAAGGTGAGCAAAGGTACTAAGTAATATAAATATAGGGTTCTGCTTAAAGTTTAGCTTTTTGAAGTTATTAAAAAACATAAATGATACAGTTATGTATTATTTTAAAGATGATTAAGGTGTAACCATGGGCAAATTCAAATATGACCTATATGATGATTTCCTAATACAACTAACACTAATTTTTCCCCTAAGCCCCTTTGTAACAGACTTTCATATTATTGATTCTGCAGATCAGTTTATTTTCCATTTCTTCTAATAGTCCACCAAAATTGGCAATTACAGGGCTGAGGACAAACCATATTACACCGTGAAACCCCTGCAGTATTGCCACCTTGTCATCAGCATTGTTTTAGATTGAATTTCGTTTTTAGATAGACTCATATTGTTTAAATTGGGAAAAAAAGTTTAAATTGTAATAATTAGGTGTAATTCTTGTATACTCCTTATCTACATAATACTTTGTTCCAGACCCTGGACATGCCACTTTTTCTATAAGCTTGGCCTAAAAACAAAGTATCATTACAAGTATAAACCACATAGAGCTAACGGAATTCAATCTATAGTGGCCCTTTGCCTGCCACAGAGACATCCAGGTAACCAGGCTGACTGCCATGTAGCAGGGTTGTGTAAATCTCAGAATTAGACAAACAAAGATATAAATCCTTGGCAAGGAAACAAATTCCCATTTTATGTCTTAAATTTGCATATTTAATACATTACTGAGGTATATTTAGGGGGTTTATATGTCATTACACTTTTTTAAATAAATCAAAAGTTGTGCAGATTTTTTAATATTAGTTAATTATGTCAAATATTCTTTTTGTTATAATTGTAACAAATATTAAGTCTGAAAAGAAATATCTGAGATATTGAAAAGGAGTTTCCTGTTTTTTTTTTAATCTATACATTATTGGATGTGTTTTAATTAAATGCAAATTACATATGACTTTAGTTTAGAAGCAAAGCTTTATTAAAGTCAACCACAGAATGGTTAATTGGCTGGAGTAAACGTACAACAAAAATGGAGTAAACGTACAACAAAAGCAATTGAATGAAAGCCCCTGTCCCAAGACAAATGATTTGCAAAAGTGATATAAAAATATATAATATATATATTTATATATAAAAATAATAAAAAGTGAATATTAAAAAGCCTCCAACCTTTTTGGGAGATGCAGGTGGTGTCATTGTTTCTCACCACTTGAGTCAAACAGGGGGTTATTTCTCAGGATTTCAAGCATCCAGCTACCCCTGGAGGAGGGACAGGGTTTGATGCCATCTTCTGCATCTCTTAAAACCACCTGAAGTTGGGCTTAATGTATTTTTTTAATAACACCTTTGCAAGTGATTCCACTTTGGTGGTGGTGTTTAATTAAAGTCGACCTATTTTCATGGAAGGTCCAATTTAATGCCTACTTCTTCAACATTTTAGGGACCAATTACTTTTGTGCCAAATGTCATAAACAAGGCATGGTATATTGATGGATTATATTATCTTGTTTTAATTGCTATGAGCAGGCTGTGTTTGATATTCTTGTGACAAAAACTAGTTTTTTTCAATGGGGCAAACACCTGTATTAAGAGTATATAGAATTTGAATGTATTACTAATTTTACAGCCCTTTATATACATTTTTCGCCACACAGGCATGCAGACAAGATTGTTCAGAAAAAGTGACAGCTATATGGGTTGGGATGACAATCCATTCACTGTAACACTGACAGGGGTTTTATTTAATTTTACTGCAGAACAAACAGTATTGTCACCCTACTACAGAAAGTAAGGTATTATTATTTTTGCTCCATTATACGTGTTAATAGATTTATTGGTAGGAATACATGTCTTTATGTATGTTAATAACAAGCTTGTGTTCATGTTTAAAGCACCAACTAATCACTTTTTTTATTGCCTGATTGGCTGCCCTTATATAACCTGTTCTGTCTGTTCACAATTTTTAGGCAATTTTCATTGGCTGGGCTTGGATGATGTAACTGCCACAGCCATTCAGTTCTGGCAGCCACTGGGGAAGCTGGGATGCATTGGGTGTCCCGGCTTCCTATGCTAAATTTGGTATTTTGTAGTTTACAGGGCCTGATGTATGCAGTTGACATTTATAAGAAATATCCAGTTTCCCACTACCAAAGAAACCAAATAAGATTCAAGCTAAGGTTGCTTCAATAGCTACTGCTCAATATATGAATTTTACTTATGATGTATCCAATCAAAGTGTTGCAAAAATGTAAAGTCGAGTATGGGTAAACAAATAAGATATAAAATCCTAAACATTAAAATATGGATTACATTGTCTATGAGCTGCGGAAGATGCCTTAGTGTGAGTCAGTGTAACTCTATCACTGCTTGTGTAGCTCCTGAGACAAAGGCTAATTAATTAATGAAGGTATCAACTTGGTGAGGCCAAAAGTAACGTGAGCTTACTGTTATGAATAGATTTACTTTCAGGTTAGAAGTATAGGTGGTGCATATAAATCATACAGTAGATAGGTGAATGTTTTGGGGAAATGGTTGAATAGTTGAATACCTTCAAGGGGTATATAGGGTCCACCAATTTCAAAATTTAGCTAGATACAATAGGAGTAACAAACTATGGAATGGATACGGTGTAAAAATGTGAGATTTAAGATAAATGTAAGTGACAGATCATCATGAATTTCTCCTATTCATTGTATTGTCAATCACTTGTATGTATGCCTACCTAAGTGCTTTCTGTACCTGGAACGATTGTCTCCTGTTTTGAAGATTGTCTCAGGTTTTGGAGAGTTGTACCTGAAACCTTTGGTCCCAATACCCTGATCAGTATACAGTTCCCCCCTATATACTATGTACACAAGTCTGTGCAGCACACAACTTTACCCAACACATTCTAGTCTGTACTGCAGCACTCTGTACTACCTATCCCTGCACTAGATCAGTTTTTCCTAAACTTTTTATCCCTCTGAGAACTCCTGCTAAAACCACTGGGGATCAGTGGGAACAATGCCCCTTACATTGATGGTCAGTGGTTGGGTGCCATTGATGATCAGGATGCCACCCTTAGAGACAGATAAAACTGTCATTGGTGTCCTGTAGTTGGCTCTGCCATGTGACATTGGCCCTGGAACTAGGCAAGCACAACTAAATTAATTAGTTAATTAAGCAAACCTCAGGAAAGCCCTGGCAACCTCTTGAGGAACCTTAGGGTTTCACAGAACCCTGGTTTAGAATGAATGCACTAGATTGTATCCTTTGTACTGTACCTATTGTCACACAACTGCCTGTGTTGTAATAGGTACATTTTTACTTTTTTGAGGAGGGGGACTGAAAAACCAGACTATTTTATTTGAGGACAATGTTAAAATGTCTCCTTTAGTAATACCTTATATTTATCTTTACTAAATATCTTCTTTTATCATGTTTCCTTCTTGAATACCTTTATTCTTCAATTTCACTAGCAAAATATGGGTGACGTAAATTACATACTGTATATATATATATATATATATATATATATATATAAGAAAAATGGTAAGAAATGATAATAGTCTTACTGAATGTAAACAGTTGGACACAGTTATTCATGTCTCAAATAAATATTATCCACAATATGTCACTACTTTACATGTAAACAAGCTGCTGAGGTTGATGGAAGAATGTTTATTTCAATTTCTTAGCAATCAGTATTTGGAGTATAATTGAAATAACTCAAAATATGTTAATACAGGAAAATAAGTATTTGATTCTAAACAAAAATTTCCATTGCTAGATTTTTGTAGGATTACTATGTTTATTGAAAAAAATGGTGTTTACATTTCTTGATAATATATGGTAGAATGTTAGTACGTAATTAACTTAATCTCTGGATTTTGAGTTACAAACTAAGCTAAGACTTGCGCTTTGGGGTTTTGGCTCACATGTTTTTCCCAGCATTTGTGAAAAAAAGGTGCAAAAATAAAATAACCAACAATAATTAGAATCAGATGAACTACAATGACTATTGCACACTGCACACCAATTCTAGCTATATTCCAGTATTCTATTCTGAATTTTCTGTTGTACTAATACAAGCATTTTGGAAATGGTGGTGGTGGTGGTGGGGGGGGGTGGTTATCTAATAGGGTCTATCCAAGAGGGAATGGCATTCTCGTGCAATAAATTACACTCCTGCCATCATATATAACACTTTTCTTTATCATCCTGGTATTAATATGGTATTGTTTCCATAATGTGAACAAAGGGTTTATGTTGATAATGTAAATGTAAAAGTTCACTTGTAATGAATCCTATGCAGGCATGTACACAAATAACCCAAAGGACTTCTGTTTAACATAATTACCAGTGGGCTAAAGCCTAAAATATTTCCTAACCAAATATTCTAAACCAAACACCAACACGTTTCCTGTCCTACAACCTACTCTATAGGCAAGACAATATGTGTTTGGTTACCTTTTAGTGTAAGCCATTTATCTCATCTACCTAAACAAATCCTGCCCCTTGACAATGACTATAGCAGGGAAGGATTCAAAGCGGCCACAAAGCAATTTATACATAACTTTGCACTTATATGTCATTGTATGTACATGTGTGTGTAGAGAAGGAAGCAGGAGGTAATATAGATCTAAGTTTGACATTAGCTCCTAAACAGACTTTTATTACAATGTGCCACACTAAGTGGTAAATTCTAGGCTCATTTGTAGTCACAAAGCCTAAATTCCTTATTTGTAGAAATTTACAATACCAAGCAGGATTGTGCACATTACTGAAGAGTCAAGATTGTGATTATAATGGTATGCATAATGGTAAATACGCAATATAACGGCCAGCAAATAGACATGAGTACCAAGATGTGCTTTGGTGTAGTATGTGCAAAACAGAAGTTTGGGGATAGGTTTGGCATTGGATAGTATATGCAGAAAAGAAGTAGGGGGTACAGCAGTAGGAGGTATGTGCAGGATAGGTGTGTGAAGGGTATTATATGAAAAAGTATGTGAAGAAGAAGACTGGGGTAGGGATGGCAGGGAGGGTGATTGTTTATTGAATTTTGTTTTTCTTTTTTTGATGTAAGGTGATGTTTAAGTAGATAGTAAAGGTCTTTTAGATAACTAATACCTCATCCATGTCCAATAGATAAAGATTTGGTATAGTCCCCAATCTGTATCTGAAAAAACTCTGGGCAATGGCATTTTCAAAGTAATGTTCAGTGCTAAAAACTTGCATGTTTCAGCAAAAATCAGTAGGTAGGAGTTCACCACTGGCATCCTTATTTATTGCAGAATAGCTGTCAACATGACAGCTCAGTCTGCCCCAATACAAGAGATTAGCTGTTGGTTTGACAGTTGGTCTTGGTGTGTGCATCTCTGGAGTATTCATAACAGTAGGATCTTCTGAGTTCAACGTGATAGCTTAATTCAGCAATGGCAAAGCAGCTTCCTTATGTGATGAGCAGAGCTGATTTTCTCACTTTGACTTGAAGTCTATTTTAGGAGCCTTTGTCAATATGACATGTGGACAGAGCATAGTTGGTTACAACATGCAACATTTCCAGAAAAACATGGTATTTTCCAGTAGTCAAGGAATTTAGCATTCTCAGTATACTTTCATTTACTTGCTAATTATTAAGTGACTTCCAGCTCATTTGATCAGCCGTGTTTTGGCAGCATTTTAGCATCATCAGAGATAGGATCTTTGTAACCTTTGCTTTTTCTCCTAATGTGCTGCTGTCTAATTTTTTTTTATATTTAATTGAAGATACTGTACCATACAAAATTCAAAAAATACAAAAAATCTGTCCGGCAATATATATATATATATATTTATTTATATATACCGTATATATTTATATGTAAGTGCCTTGGACATGGCTGGTTACAATTATTAGTTGGTTTATTGTCCACTCATTAATGGATGCACTATGACTGAAGATCCTATGGTGTCTGTATTTTTGCCACTTCAAGTGCCCAGGTACTGCCCTGAAACTAGCTACTTTCTACTATACACAAACCCAAAGTCTATGTTTTTATTATTTTGGGAAATTTTGTGTATACTGGAATACACAAATGGAGTTTACTAAGGGAATGTGAAAAAAGATGCAAAAGGACCCAGAGGGTGAACTTTTTGTCCAATTTGAGTAAATATGGAGGAAACAGAGCTCCCCTTTCCAGGGTCCCTCAATAGGCAAACAATACAACTCTGATGTAACTCACTCATATTTGAAAAGACTTAATTCAAATTGATTACAATCTTTACAGAAAACAACAAAACCTGTGGGTACAATGATATAGGCAAGATTCCACCTTCCATTAACATATTCCCTTTTCATTTTCCATTTTCCAAAGGGTTTTGCAGAATTAGCTATGCTTTTTCAGGAATAATATTGGTAATATTGTGGTATTGTTTCAAATATCAAAATATTGTATCAACTTTATCATTGGTGCCTTCACTGCCCCTCTATTGGTTGGTCCTGGGAGGTAATGAGTTTGGCAACCTAAAAGCAATTAAGTAGTAAGGATCGGGGAATCATTTAATATCCAAGGACTGACTAGAGTAGATATATTTCTATAATAGGAATAGTAAAGTCCCAACTACAACTTTGTACATATAATGTCATTCCAATTCTATCTCAGTGGTTCATTTTGTAATAAATACAATTACAGTTTTGTTGCCTTCACTTTAAATGTATTAATTGATTAAATAAAAACAGGGATAACTGGTTGGCTGTAAACTATTTTGACAAAAATCCAAAGCCATTAACTATATCTAAATGATAATACATTTTGAAACTGTTAAATAAACAGACTGATTGAACAAAATAAAATGTCGAATGAATTTTTACCAGAAGCACATTCTGTACTGTGGGTGGGTATCAAGAAAAGATAAGACCAACAACTTGCCAAATATTCTTCTGTGCAAGCTATGTGGATGATTTGAAGTATTAAAATGTAAGCTCAGTAGTACTACTGTGCTCTGCTAAAGACTTTTTATATAGGGAATTAGAGAAAGTGTATTCTCTCTTTACTGAATATATATATATATATATATATATATATATTTATTTATACTGGTCCCTCTTATCTAGCAGCTATAACAAAGGTAGGCAAAATATTTGCTAATTGAGTGTTTCCTCACTCTAGTAGCCAATCTAAAAATCCCAAAATTGTAAAAATAAACAGTGGCATTTAAAAATGAAACAGTTGCAGTCCAGTTTGTTAAAGGTCCTAAGAGCAGTAGCTCAAACTATGCTGTGTCTTTTGTGGTCACATTAGTGCTCTGCAATAACATGCGTTATCAAAGTGCATGGTTAAACAGCTCTTTAGTGCCCCACCATGTGTTACTGCCAAGCCAACAGCAAACCACAATTGTGTGTTTAGAATTTAATGCACTGCAGTGGACCAAGGGGGTGTGAATTGGCCCTTAATGTGAATTATGGGTGATCTTTCAAGCTCTAGGGTGGCTATATTTAATGTAATAACTAAAATAGAGCAATGCAGATAGGTAAACATGAAAACTTTACATAAAAAATGTTTACATCAGGAAAATATCACATTTTGTAAGTGCCTCCTGCCAATCCCTTAGTAAATTTTGCAACAATTCATGTTTCCTCTCCACATTCTCAATTCAATAAAGCCTTTACTTCATCTCTTTATGGAAGTGGGGTTTCTGGGTATGGAAGAGCATCGCCCCATTAGACAGGGCTTGGACCCGAGCTGACAATCTCCAAACTAACCAATGTCACATGGGGAGAGGCAGTGACATAATTCCTCTAGGTAACGCCCGAGGCTTGACTTCTGCAGTTGAGAGGCACAGCGCCTTTTTATTATGAATAGTGCAAAAATAACTGAAAATATTCTACACTTTTTTAAGGGAAACTTGTGCCATTGGTGGCTTTGGTTCTACTAGGGCCTAATACCCTTATTATAACATCACATATTGCACAAAATATCCTAAATAGCTGCTACCTGATGTCTACTGTCTGCTGGTCATCTTGTTCTATCAGTTATATTCTCACCAGTTATGCTGCAAACTGAAAACAAAATGTAATAGTCACCCTCTTCCAGCTAGACCTTTTAGTATTTGGTATGTTGCCAGGCCATTGAAATAATCCATTTTGCAGGATTTGCAAGAAGGGAAGCTGGTGAACATCTAAATTTGGATTCTGATAGCCAATCCTTGAGAAATCATTCCAACATTTTATTATGCATGCACATAAATTGAGAAAAATTCTTATTTCAGTCAAAGGGAACTCTTGGGACATGTTAGAACAGACATTTAGATACCACTCATGCCCTAACTGTTGGAGTCTTATTAATGACAATAAAATGGAGCTGTGTGACATTTACTTTATTTGTTATGGAACTCAGCATACAGCATGTCTACTGGCTATAAAGATTGTGATAGGACTTGACCTATTGAATGTTGTGTTGTCAGCACTCAAGAATAGGTCAAGCCTGATCCTCCAGATCATTGGACCATGTAAACCTTACAACCATGCAGCAATGACTGACTTGACAGTTACATTCGATACTACAGTCACTTTTTTGGAATTCTGTTTTTATTAGTCACCCTAAAAACATACAATACAAACAAATATCTAGAAGAATATGTTTTCACTTATCATACTTGAAATTCACACATAGAAACAGAGTAGAAGAACATTTTGGATCATTGAGGAAAAATAGGGGGAAGAAGAAGGGGAAGGAATAAAGAGGAAAAAAGGGGATGGGGCAGTGGGGAGCCTAACAGAGAGTAAACTACTACAGTCATTTTTGAACACACATATATGGGCATTCAAAATGGCATCTATAAAAGTTATAAAAGTCATCTGAATGTTAGGATACAACGAAAGTATATAGCAAAAACAATCCCAATATTTGAAACTGGGTAAGAGGGAAGGAATCAAGAGTGGTCACAAGCACAAGAATTCATAGATGACTCAGTTCTTGGTCGTGACAACAAAATGTTTGTGTGCCCTAGCTAGGAATCTTGCAGTTATTTACAATAAATCTGGGGGAGCTGCAGTTTTTACATACTATTTTACCTTTCCTGTAACTTATATTTTTTAAAAAATTGCAAACTTTTAATAGTTTAAAACAATGCAATATGAAACACTCAGCAACTCAATAAAATATATTATTTTACTGCTTTGTTATCTCAGAATTACAAGCCAGGGGAATTAGGAAGTCATAAATCCAGAAAAAGAGATGATTTATTTAAGAAAGTAATGTTCACTTACTGACACAGTGACCCTGATTTATGAAAGCTCTCCAGGGCTGGAGAGAATACACTTTCAGAAGTGAACTAGGTGATCCAGCAAACCTGGAATGTATCTGGTCCAGGATTCAAAACATTTGCTAACAAATAGAAAAGGATTTTTAAAAATCTATTCCATGTTTTCTGTATCACCCAGTTCACTTCTGAAAGTGTATTCTCTCCTGCCTTGGAGAGCTTTCATAAATCAGGGCCAATATGTTTGCTTTATTCAAGTATTACATGCTTTTAGCATACAAATAGAGTGCTTTAACAATCTGATCAAAAGCTTGTATAAAAATCATTTATATCTAACATAACCAGAAAATTAGAGAGACAAGTTTTATGCATTTTTTACATTTACTTTATAATTTCAGTTTTCTGTTGCACATATATTGCCCTATTTTGTTGATAAAAACATTTGGAGCTAAAAGATCATTATAATTAAAGTGGAGCTCCAGTTTGTTTTTTAGCTTAAATAAAAAAATTGATGATGAGTGGCATCTTTAGTTGCTAAACTTGACCTACTTGAACAGCTTTTGTTGCTATTCTTGACCTATCCCCAAGGCTGTTCCCAAGATATTTACTTCCAGTTTCTATGTTAAATGACAGCCAACATTATCAATCCAACTTTCTGCAAGCCCATGCTCAATGGCACACTCCCTGGAGGTAAAGCAAGGTATACATTTCCAATAATTATCGTTAGAAAATGAACGATTACGGCCGATCAACAATTATGCACGATTATACTTGAACCTATTGTGCACAATTCTGTACATGCTGTATCGATACAATTGTTCAAATATAATCCACCAATAGTGTACACACACTAGAAACATGCATGATCACTGAACGACAGTACACACGATAGATAGCGAACGATTGTCAGCCAATCAGATCCGCCATGAGGGTCGTTCATTTCCAACGACAATCCTCGTTCGTTGGCGTCTTTGGTCAGTCGTTGGTCACCTTTTTTGTGAGCGATTTTCGGCCGATTGGTCGTTCATGTCCAACGATAATTATTGGAAGTGTGTACACAGGTTAAGTCATCATTTGGCTCACAGTACTCCTATGAGTACTGACTACATAACAGCCACTTTGTTTTGGAAGAAAAAGATTCCACTACCATGACTTTGGAATAAGAGAGATTTTCCAATGGGGACTGCAGTTGTTGTGACAACTTTTATTTACATTGAATACATTTTCTCTCATTTCCTGTTGCAGACAACAAAATTAATTACCTGATAGGGGTTTTGGCTCTTTCGTGCTACAAAACAAGAAAAAATGATTGGCTGGACATATTCCATTGTCGCTTTTGCATTATAGAATTATTGGCAGTTCCCTGTTCCCTCCACAACTAACCTTAAACTGAAAATGAAAAGAAGAATTCACAGTCAGATGTCACCTGACAGCAATACCATGAGTTCCCAAATCCTAAAATTTTGATGCTGCAATGTCATCGCTTAGGATCACGCCCAGAGAATTTCACATTTTCTGCATTGTGGCTTGTACAATCAATGCTATATTTTCTGAAAGCAGAAAGTAGCAAACATGTTCTATTGATGTTTCAAGGCTCCCTGGTTACTTTGTAGCAAACAATTTTTAGATTATTGCTTTTGATTAACAGACCACATTGATAAAGGGAATGTGTAGTGCTTTTATATAGTATTATTATTAATAATATTATTAATATTTGTTATTAAACTGTATTTATAAAATGTCAACATAATATGCAGCATTGTACTTTTATTAATTATTGCAAATAACAGATACAAATACTGACGGAGGAGAGGACCTGCCCAAAAAAGTTTAGAATTCCATGTAAATTCGAATTGTAGTAAATACTATAATGATACTTGTATACCAAGTTGGTCATTATGTACTATGATCAAGATGTCATACAAATGTAAAGTACATGTAAAGATCAAAAACATTCTTGTCTAGCTTTGGATTGAGTGGAGAAATATATAAAATCCTGTGTGGTTTTTCTATCTTGGCCTCTCTTAGAGAGATTCACCCCCTGTTGTGTTACTACACAGGAATAGAGGGAAAGCTGCAACAGTAAGTTAGAGTTTCCTTTCTAGAAAAACATGGTCAGTGAGGGGAAATATATCAGAGACCAGGCATAGCAGTGAAAATTTTCCCACTGCTACACCACTAGAAAAAAATGACATGACATACACTTTTCAAAAATTACTTTTTTGTTCTTTTATACCATGTTTCTCCTCATCAACACAGTAAGGACAGTACAGTAATCTTTTTTTTACTTAGAACCAGTCAAAAGGTTTTTTTTTAGCAGTACCACAACATTTCTCTTGTCATTTATGCTGCTCTGCTATACATTGCACTTATTTACTTATTTCTTTTGTTTTAGTTTTAGTTTTTAGGAAATATGTCTTTTTAGCCTTTTACTGCATTGTGGCAAATGCTGTGCTCATTATTTGCATGCTGGTGTTCATTTTAAAATAATGAAAAAATAGTAATTTTGAATAAAGTGTCTAACTAGATCTTTGTTTTCAAAACAAATGATAAAGCATAATTATTATAAAACACCTTTATAATTTAAATGCAATGGAGGCATCCACACTCAGCTCTGCTCCATGAAAGCAACATGTACGGCTGTTGGACCCAGATGGGTTGCATGTGCTGCGATCATTTAATGCTTTGTGCTCAGCTGATCATATGTCTTACAGATAAAGGCTTTGAATTTATTATACCTGCAATGCAGTTCAACAGAAATGTCACTCTATCATAAAAAGAACATTTATGAGAGTTATACGTATAGGACAGTATCAATCGTATCTAGTAAAATTACCAATCAGTTTTATCTTCTACTAGACTTAAACGGATAGCACTTTGTACTGTGTAATATTTACCATTCGTACACAGCAAAGTAAAATAAGGGAGTGTGTGGAGGCAGTACTGAAAAGTGATGGATTTTTTGGCATCCTGTTATCTTTAACAGCAAATATTTGTTTGAAACATAAGCAAGTTAGTGAATCTCAGCACTGTTATCTTGCTGATCTGCTCAACAAGTTGAGTACAAAGTCTAGATGTTTTCAAAACCAAATGGAATTTTTCAGTTCTAGAAAAGATCCCCAGTTTCCTAATTAACATCCTTGACGATAATATTCAGATTTGAAGTACTGACTTTATATACTAATTCAAAAAAAATTACATATGTATATGCAAAATACATTTATGAAGAGGAATTTAATATTTATAAACATGTGACGTTTTCTTTTATGTCCACTGGATGGAATAAACAAAAGTGCTCAGTTTCGTGTAAAACTTTCAGAATTTTGCCATAATGGATTAAAAATGGTAAATTTGAAACTCATTTTTGGGAACTCTCCGGTCAACTTTTCTGAATTTTGTTCAGGAAACAAAGGGGGGCATATTACATCAGATCATGTACCCCATATGGAGATTTCCACTTTATTCCTGGTCTGATGATAACTGTAGAATTTTAGATTTTTCTACTTTTTTATCCCAAGACATAGGCGGATTAAACTTGGTACACTGTGCAAATGTAATTTCTTTAGATATGTTCAGGTTTATAGATTTTGTCTACAGACATTTCTTAGAGACTGGAGATCTGTCACTCCTCGAGTCTCTTCTATCTGTCAGATATCTGTCTTGTGTTTCCTTTTCCTTACTGTGGTTTGTGGATTGGTTTGGTCATTTTCCTACTTTCCTAAATAGATAAAGTTAAGCTTGTATTGATCTTCAGTATATCATTTTATTTACAATACCAGACAAGGCATTGATAAAATTGACTGATGCCCTCAGTGCTTTTTATTTGGGCATTTACAAGTTTACTTGTTTATGATTACACTTAGGTTACCATGTTACATAAATGGAAATATATGAAATCTTTAACACAAATAAAATATTTCTTATTCAATAAATGCATTGTCAGCATTTGTACATCTCATCTCTGGGCACATTTGGAAAATGCATTTATTTATTTTAAAGGATGCCCAGTGAAGAAATAATACACGTGTATAAAAACACAACACTTACCCGAAAGGTAATCATAAAAATTTCTTCGTAGGCTAGCCCTCATTCTGATTTTTTATCATAGTGACAGGGTTGCTGTATCTTCCATTGTTTTCTGCAATGTAAAGGTAAATCATCAGATCAATTTCAGAATCAAATGACTGAACCTTTCAGATTTATTTTTCATTGTAATACCTGACTATTTATAATGGCAATGCTTCTGCTGATTTGATGTATTTTCTTAAACAAATGCACACTAGAATTTACCGTTAGTGTTGATGCAGGAGACTTTCACCTATATATTTATGACAACCTAGTAAACCTGTACCATGCAGCTAAAAGCAACAGGTTCACTTTATTCCTCGCTCGTACATATAAATCCTTCCCTTTACTCTTCTTTATTTTGCTGTTAAACGCAGATTAAGAACAAGATTAGATCAAGTCAGATAAAAACAAATGAATGCAGCTCTGTAATCATGCATACATTGTTAAATGTGTAGGTAAACTACAAGCAGAGCATGTACCTGAGTTTGCTTTATTGTGTTTATTGACAATGTGGGGATGCAGAGAAAAAGCTTTCTTATATTTGCTCTGTTGCTGCTTTTCCATACTGCTCTTTTACAAATGTTCTCTGTGTTCTGTCAGGACAAAATAATGGAAATTGAAAAAAAAACAGGAGGAAAGCCTGTCAAAGTCAAATGACCAGCTCCACCTGTCAAAACTTCCCTCTTCTCCATTGAGCAGTGGTTTGATTTTACAAATAGGGGGGCTTTTGTATGCACAGCGGTTTCAATATGAAAAGCTGATAGCAAAATTCAATAAGAATGGGCGCATAGGACAATTAAAAGAAACATAATTATAATACTCATATTTAGTATGTGAATCTGTCTCGGCATATGCCTTTTGCATGTTCCTACACAGCAAAGCTTAATGCGGGTGAGGAAGTAGTATCTTAAAGCGCTGTCAACATGAATAAAACGAATGTCAACATGAAATGGAGCATGTTGACAAGAGAAGATGATAGAGAAATTATTTCATCTTTATGTTGCTTTTTTTTTACTATCCAGGTACGGGCTAGGCAGACTGTTTTAGACAAAATATGGCTCAGGGCAAATGAGAAATTTGGGTCCCAAATGCACAGAATTCCAGCTACCTGCTATTCTGTTTTGTGAGACCCCCTAAAACTAGGGTTAGTGGTGGTCTCAGGATACACTTTTAGCTCTGCAACCCTTATTTGGATCCGTATGTCAGGAAAGTTAAGCTGAACAAGTTCCTGAATAATGGAGCTGATCAACTATCTCTGATAAGCCCATTCCTGGTGTTCATTCCTGGTGTCCATTCCATACTGGTTCTTAGTTGCTGGTACAAAACCTTTGAGGATGGACAAATGTACATTTTTTTATTTGTATGGTCATAATGTATTCACCAGCCTTAGAGATTTGTGTTTACCTTGGTTTATTTATTTACATTTTAAATAAAATCTTTCCGAAATTGGTACATTTTGCTAAATGAATTTGGATTCCTGTATGTGACCTCTAAAAGGAAATGATTATATTTCCAAGTTGCTGACTCATATTATGGTACAAAAGACCCCCCACGATCACTCCTCACCCTCACTTCATCTTACTTAACCTGATTTTATTTAATGCCTATGACATTGTTTTTTAACTTCATTTGCCTTCAGTAGAAGCACATTCTTTTCAATTTCTCCCATTCTCAGTGGACATGTGACTGGAACTCTGCTGCCTCTAAAAACATTATAACTGTAACCTCAACTGCTTTTAATACCCTTAGGGATAATCTAATAAAGAGACATTAAACAGCCAGTTAGTGGGAGGCAAGAGAATTCATTACCAGGTCATCTGATTAGTGAAGATGTTCCTGGTAGCAAAACATTCCTTGTTGTTTAGAGTGACTCTGAAACTCAATGAAATAGAAAGACAAACAGCATGGGGTTAAAAATGATGCACATTGTGTTGCATATAAAAGCTGGTAATTAATACAAATGGACGGCCGTTCATTTAACTAATTGGAGCTGTCCATAGTAAGAGAGTTTCTCATAGTTAAAAAGCAGTGTATGAGATGTGTATAAACATTCTCAGGGGCTTAGATATGAATGCTTGCATACATAAACATAAGGGAAGATAAATGCCATTTGGTCCACCTTGTGTCCCCAGCTCCCTGGAATGTTTCTCTCTTGTTTGTAACAACTACATATATTCATTAAAAATATAACAAATGTTTTATTAGAATTTATTATGCTTATATTTGCTTTTCTTGGTTCTTACTCTATACGCCTATCAACATGGTAATGAAATGATTTACCAAAATTCCCTTTTACATTACATACTTTATGTTAGACCTGGTGACATCATTAGTAGCTAGAAGTTTTTGCTTCTCTATGCAATGCAGGCAGATCATGGCTGAGTGCTGTGCATAGCTTCCTGAATACAGAATGCCGTAGTGCAGTCTACATGTGTTTAAGGACTGAAATACAATAAATGAAAGCGGTGGACAAAGACAGTAATGTTGGGAAGGATAGGGCTTGATAATGCTGGATGTCCTCAAGCCAGAAAATAAGATGGGCTCTGTCGGACTTGCTGTACCTTCTAATGTATGCTATGAGAAGCTTGCTGCTTGCAGTTAAACCAGAATAAGTAATTTCAGTACAGGAATGGACTCTTTACAAATGTGCAAAAGGCAAGATAAGGATATGAACATGGTAAAACAAATGTATTACTATTATTATTATTATTATTAATAAACAGGATTTATATAGCGCCAACATATTATTTATCTACTATTCTTTGCCATTTGTAGATAATTATATCTGGTGGTATTGGCTTGTGATATGCTCATAATATTTTCATTTTCATGAGTACTAAACCTGACTTTTTGAACTTATTTTGAACGATCGTATTGTGCACAATTCTGTACATGCTGAAACGGTACGATGATTCAAATATAATCGACCAATAATGTACACACACTAGATACGATCATTTGAACGATGCAGGAAGTGACGTGTACCGGAGTAAGTGAATCACAGAACAATCCACAATCACTGAACGACCGTACACACAATAGATAGTGAAGATCATCGCCCAATCAGATCTGGCGGGACGGTCATTCGTTTCCAGCGACATTCCTTGTTCGTCGTCGTTGGCCAGTCATTGTTCACTTTTTTGTTAACGATTATCGGTCGATCGGACGTTAATCATTAGTTTCCAATGATATTTATGGCACGTGTGTACATAGCCTTAGAATGTACATAGCTGGCATGACAATTACAAAAGAATGCTCCTGATTTAAGCATTGAAATCAATTAGATTTGTTTCATTTGTGGGGAGATTTTGTAAACAGCGTGATGGTGAGGACCCATTTTTTTAGCTTCCCTGCGATTGGGTAGAGATTGATGATGATTGGGAAATGATTGGTGCAATGCACATGCACTGCTGCCTGGGTAGGGTAAGAACCATGCCAAGTTAACAGGATGAAGTTTTCATTTTCAGGTATATGTTATAACATTAAACATATATTTTTTCTTCCTTTATTTGATATTCTTTTTTAGCTTTTGTTGCAACATGAAGTTGCTGTAACATAATAAAGCAGAAGGAATTCATGCTCCTTCTGCAATAAAAATCCTACAACTCTTACAGTTTTCTATCTTGAAACTATAATTCCACTTTAAGACAAACTTAAACCATTTTCTTTTTTAAAAAATGGAATCATGCATATCTTTTATTGCAAAGTGATGTCCCTTCTGTAATAAAATAACCTTACTTTCCTGATCACAATTTTTAAACTACATTCATCTGTCCCCCATTCCATTGCATGACAACACAGTCTTCTTTCTTTCTTCTCTTCTTTGTTTCCAGTCTCTGGCCATCTTGATTGGCTCGGCTGTGATGATGTAACTTCCACATGGGCAGCCGCAGGGGAACCCTAGGATTCACCAGATATCTTGTCTTCCTACACTAAGCTGCGCATGTGGAGTTGAGGAGATGTATCAGACAGGTAAGCATATTTTATTGCAGCAGGAATATCGCTTGTCCCTTTCAGCAATAAAGTTTTGCCTAACTGCAGAGTTTGAAAATGAAACTTTAGTTCCACTTTAAAGCTAATCACAGCTATATCCTTGTCAGCCCTTTCAGGAAATCAGTTAACTTACTGTGTTTTAATTACCCTTTAATCTATACCTTTATTATTCAATCAAACTTATGCTTTTCTAAATAGGAAAAGAACCCCTTTCCTATGTTGCCATGTAATAAATAAACTGAATTTATTTAAAAAATTACCTGATGTAAAATTACAAAACTTTAATCAATACAGTAGAAAACCAATATTTGCATTTCAAGAGGCCTTTTTTAAATTATAAATTATTACAATTGTCTATTTTCCTGTTATATGCTAAACTGTACCTATTATTTGTATTTGGTACTGTTTTTTTGGTTTCTGCTTTCATTGGGGTTTATTGAGCTTGCTGGTCAAATGCAGCTTTTAAACTACCATTTGTACTGCTTAAATGTGGGTCTTTAAAGGCTAACATAAATTATCATCTTTTAATTAAGTTTGTGTACATGTTTCTAAAACTTAATGACATGTTTCAAAGCAAAGAAATCATTTGAGGTCTTTCTCAACAAATGCCTATTATTTGGCCCAAACAACCTAATTGCACAGAATAAAGGAAATCTCAACTTGTTGTGAGGAGTTAATCATGGAATGTCGTGGCATGGTGTTTGAGGTAGGGTTAGGGATTCCTGCTCTATGGAAGTAGAGCATAATAGAGTGATCACACAAGTAATTAGTCCATCAAGAATGTTAAAAAATACTAATTACTGAATACTATTTTGTTTTTAAGAGATCCTTATATGGAACTATATGAAATGGTTTACCAAAGCAAGAACAAAGTCGGATGTCCACAACACTATTCAGGTCCAAAATAAAGGATACATTGTGGCATAATCAGAAATTCAATAGAATAAATTAGAACACTAGAAAAGCAAATCTAAATAGTAAAACCTATTTATTGTATTTTTAATCATACGTATAGTGTTCGTGAAAAGCATGGTGTCCATGGGCAGGGATACCTCTGATTAAAGCATACCTAAACTCAGAAATTTCACTTTACATAAAAGGGTAGACAGCCCTTTTGTGTTAAATGAGAATGAATGGGTGCGCAAAGCCTCCTGGGATACCTACGTCAGGCATGCTGGGAGGTTCTTGGGTGGTTTTTCTGTGTATGACCGAGGAGCCTTTTCGTGGGAGCGAAAAAAATTTGCGGATCTCTGCAAATTTTTTTTACATCCTATGTCACCCGATCTCGCGCCTGGGTCAGGTGACCTAGGATGAAAAACCTGGAAGAAGAGGTGAAGATGGCGGCGCCTGGAGCGCTGGCTCGTGGACGGATGCCAGGACGATGCAGGGCAGGATGCAAGAGACCTCCGGATAGATCGGACTTCCCTGCGGGATTGAAGGTAAATAGATTTTTTTTTGTTTTAGGGACTTTTGCGTTTAGTTCCTCCCTCAGTGTAAATCTATTTTTGGAAATATTTAATTGATAGAAGGAGCATAATATAGGAGTAATTTATAAATATACAAACCCGTTTTTGTTATTTTGTCTATCTTTCTTATTTGTCACTAGTCAGTATAAAAATATTTTGAAAAAAGTTTGGAGCTTGATGTTTTTAAATAACATCAAATGGGCTTTCATGTCATGTTATGGTTTGTAAACTTACCACTTTTGTAAACTTTTGTTGTCACTGGAATCATGCATCATGTGAGTGATTATTTATCAATGCAGGCAGCTAGAACAAGTGATTTATTATACAAGAAGTGGGAGTGTATTTGCAGATGAATTTTACGATGAAGTGATTACATAAAAATTATGAAGGATTTAAAGAACTAATTCTGAACTAACAATAGAAAATGCACTAATCTAAGCTGTATTTTTTATATGGATGTCAGTTTTAGCACATCTGATTTTGGGCAGCTTATTATTATAATACATAATTCTGCACAGTGTACGTTTTTGCCTGAAAGGCAGCCAGAAGAAGCATTTAGCGGGTTGATCTGTGAAAACTCCATTTACATGACGCAGAATTCTGTGTTCCTAGAATACCTGATTACTTTTAAGTAGTGTTATACACTGGTGACTACAAGTACGTTTGTATGAAAAAACAGGAGCCTTAAATAGCATTACCCCAAGTTTACTAAGCATTTGTAACATTCATTTGAAATTGTTATTTATGCTTGTGTTCTGAGATGCTTCCCAAATCTTTCAAAAGTCCAGATTTTTGAAGCCCCTAAATAAATATGTGTGCTTCTGCATGGTTCAAATAAACTAATTTGAGAATGTTCCTATAATAACATGTAAATGTATTGTATTAATCATTTTTGAGAATCTGTTATCTGTTAGCCAAATTCTCATTGAAAATGTAACTACTATACTATATTTGTCTTGACTTGTGTAACAGTAAAAGAAAGGTTATTGCAGGGAGAAAGGGGGTTTTACAAAATCTGAAATGTGACATTGTATTTTGTTTTAAACACATTACCACTTCCTCCATTCTTCTATTTCTCAAGCCAGAATTCCAAATTTTCTTGGCATCCATACAAATATGTGTCTTTGGCGTAAGATCTAGAAGATATTTACAGACTCTTAATATAATTGCAAAACTGCGTTTTTTAATTACATCAACAGCCCCCACAGTAGGGCAGCAACAACAATCCACAGCAAATAGCTTCTGAAGATTTCTTAATAGTCTTAAAGGATAAGTATACATTTAAAAGACTGACCAGAAAATAATATCACTCTTCTTCAAGGCAAAAATTGAAATAACAACGTAGACCTCAGAGCACACCTTTCTGATTTGGAAACTTTGCCAAACCTGGGCATTGTTTACAAACTCTGTGCTACTGCTCATGGCAATGTGGTGATGAAACACTCCTTTTTTTTTCTTTTTGAGTATAACATTCCAAAAGACATCTGCTAAGAAAAAAATAATTATAAATGTGGTGGCCTTGTTTTAGTCCTGAACTATTGAATGCAGAAATGGGAACAGTAAATGAGCAATTGTGATGTAGGAATAATCTTGTTACTCTTGGAGCAGAAGCTCAGTTTCAACTCAGATTGATATGACATTATTATACCCCTTAGTTAATATTGTGTGAGTGTTTCCTATAGATCCTAGATTTCACTTAAGTCCCCATACCATAAATATAAGATTCTTGTTTTCAAGGATGCAATGCACAAGATTGCATGCATTTCAAGCAGCCTCAATTCACTTGTTCATTCTTATATAGAACATATGAATAAAGAAGAGGGTACAAAATCACCTAAAACAGAACTAAAGTTATATAAAAAAATTTTTTATATAACTTACTCTGTTGGGGGTTCCACCATCTTCCCCTAGTAATCCAAGGGTATGCCAGGATTTTATTTAGTATTATGTTAAAGAAACCCTGCAAGGTAAGGGTTTTATTAAAAAAAAATTATATATAGGTAGTCTCCCAGTTACATAAAAGATAGGGACTGTGAGTTTGTTCTTAGGTTGAATTTGTATGTCGGAACAGGTACATTATTTTTTTTTTTAGTTTGTCTTAATATATTATTACACAGCATGGTGTCAGTTACTGTATAAAACCCTCACTGTGAAATATTCACATACAAAGCAAAAAAGAAAAAAAACTTTATGTAGCCTAGACATTCATTAACTTCTCAGGCAAGCTGTGTTGGATATGCAAAAAGAAACAACTGCAAGGTTTGTCTTTGTCATTAAAGATTTACAACCAAAAGACTTCTTCTGTAAGTTATGCAAACCCTCCCCCCATCAAGCCTCTGTCCTGCACACAGCGAGCAGGGAAGCCCCCTTTGTATCTAAAAGTCGTCCGTATGTCGGATGTCATTAATTTGGGAACTACCTATGTATGTATGTATATATATATATAAAAAACACTTAGATATTTTTTACCATTTAATAAAAATGGGTAAAAAATGAAATGATAATAATAATAAATTGTGATGATTGATTTTCCACCCAAGAAAGTTTGTTAAATGTCAGATTCAACCATTGGTTTGCTTGGTACCTGAAAAATCATTTTAGAATCATTTTAAACTGGACAAAGTAGAAAGTACTGTATCTTTTATCAAAGTTATCAAAAGACAAAGAAACAGTTTTAATAATTTTTTTATCTACAAAACATATTTAATTATTTTCAACTAGATATTACCAAAAAGGAAGCCTAGGTTTGGCTCCCAGAATTGAATGTATTACTATCTTATCTTACGTAATAACAAAGTTATCACCAATACACAAACCCGTAGTGGAAATTGCTCTGGTCCATAAGAGCGGAAGTTGCTAATTAGGCATTACTAATTTAAAAACTAAAAAATTCCTAACAATAATTAGTATCTATTTTTAGCTATAGAATAAAGACATTGCTCTTCTAAACTGGAACAGGCCTTTTGTTGGTAGGCTTTGAACTTGTGCCACTTCTTTTAGACCTCCATTTGACCTGCTTAAAGTGAGTTTTGCATCATCACGAGCTTGTATAGGAATACACATTCAAGTAAATACTATGGGTAAATGTAACTTTAAAACACTTTCTCCAGTATTTACTGAAGAGAGAAATCTGAAAAAGATTACAGTAAAATAATAAGTGATGTGTATGTGCATTATTCTGAATTTATTAGTAAAACAAAACTTTTGTCTATTTCTTTTCAGGATTTCTCTGCAGTACAGCTTAACTAACAAGTGTTAATGAGACAGTGGGAAGGACCAGACCAAACCATGGCAAACAGTTATGTAACAGTTTCTGATGCATACTGTCTTGCTGAGCCGCTACCTTACTATGGTGAGTTTAAATCACAAAGGCCAGTATCAGGCTTCCAATTGTGTAAAATCACTAATCATTAGATAAGAGGACAATGTTGTTAAGTTTTGAATCCCTATTGCATATTGTTTATTGCATTTTGGAGAAATTGGAGAAAGGTTTTTCAATGTAGACAATAAACTGATCCAATCATAATCTGATCACAAGTAGAATTGCCTGATATAACTAATGCACTTAAAAATAAACTAGATACTTTTGATAAAAACTGCCATTTTATTGCATAATAGCAACAAAAAGATGTGAACAAAGCCTCAAATGGGTTTCATATAACAAGCTGCATTTAAAGCTCTTTACATTCTGGAGCATGTATTGCTTCTAGCTTTGGAATGTGTGTATCCTTGTGTTATTCATGTCAAAATACATTTTTTTTACAGATGGATGTAAAAAAATGCTCCTGCGGTTTGGAACAAATCATGTTCCAAGTATAAAGTTCATGTTGAAGTAAATGAGCTTTATGGTTTCAAAAGGAATATTTCCTTGTAAATATATTTTTGTGTCAGAAAATAAAAAAGTTCCCCTACCAAAATTCATCAATTTATCAATGAATTAAATCAATATATACTTTGTATACCATACAGTAACAATACATAGCTCATATCACAGTATAGCTTTTTATATTTGCTGAACTCAAATTTGAAATTGAAAATAGTTTTGTGTATATCCAAATCTAGTGCTCTACCTCTGTATTTATGGATAAAAACCTGTGGAGGTGCAGCCAACATCCTCTGTAGTTAAATTTCTCTGCTTGGGATTCTTGGTAATGGCAAGCAGATACCGGACTGATGGGTGTCTCAGCAGATTTGGTTTCTTTTGCCTGACATTACTTTAGTTACTGAAAGCAGGCACGTAGTATGACCAGCCAAAGTGAAGTCAGATCTTCTGATCTTTGTCTCGGGCCAAGTATCAAATGCACTAGAATACCTTGACAAATATCTAGCCCTCATTTTTTTCTTCACTACAGGTTTTCTTCACTCAGTTCCCTAGGGTCCTACTTTAAATGAATGTCCACCGGGGCGGGTGGTTGTCCTGGTAGCATATAAAGTCTTCTCATTTATTAAAGTTTTACACTTTGTAGGTTTGTTCTCATTTAATGGACTGCATATCACCATTATTATTATTATTATTATTATTATTATTAATAATCAGGATTTATATAGTGCCAGTATATTACGCAGCGCTGTACATTAAATCATTTAGTTAACAATCAGTAACCATTTGATTATAAATAAATAAATATTCTAAATAGATTAGTATTTTAACTGAGGCAGGTTAATTAGTGGTAAAATTGGGTAATTTTTTTTTACAATTTTTATTTTATTGATAATGGTTTGTTATCATTATATAATTTTTATTGCTATGAATGTTTTATTCTTGCTTTTTTATATTTTTTGATATTCTGTTTTATCTTTAAAATATTCATATTTATAGAAAATAGTATGTTTTACATTTTTTATTATGATCATAATATTACTAATGACACTAATTACTATGACACTATTGTAACATTGGGCCTGATTTATTAAAGTTCTGAAAAAGATATTATGGGTAAACCTGGGTAATCCAGCAAACCTAGAATAGATCTGATCCAGAATTTGCCAAATATTAGCAAATGATTTTGAGAAACCCATTTCAGATTTGCTGATCACCCAGGTTCACCCATGAAAGTCTATATTCTCCAGTTTTGGAGAGCTTTAATAAATCAGACACATTGTGTTTTCAGCATGATGTTTTCAGACCATTATTCTCACAATGCAGGTTATGTAGTTTTGTGCAGTTATATTTCTGTCCTATGTTAATTTTACGGCTGTTATAGGTATTTATAGTCTTGCCTTACTTATAGTGCTGAATTACCACTGTGGTTAGATTAAATTATTACTGAAAAAAGTCAAAACTTGAAAACCAGCACACATTTTCTTTGCTGTGACTAACAAAAGGTTGTGCAGTGGAACTTTTTTTTAACTATGCTGAGACTGATCAGCAACTAACGTAATACATAGTCAAGCTTCTCAATGTTTATTTTCACAGATGTTCTGCCAGAACACATTAATTATCAACTCCCTGATTCAGACTTCCAGGCGACTCCATATTGTCAGTACACAAATATGCCTTATTCACCTGTGTTGCAATCCCCATCGTCTCAATGCCATTACAGTACGTACAGTCTAGAGAATACATACGCGGATGGGCAGTATCCTTTGAGCACTTGTGACTTCAGTAAACCTCCAGCCAACATGACTCACAATGTAGAAGAAATTTATTCTACAATGAAGAGGCCCAGGATTAGTCATTCATCTATCCGGATGAAAGGACATGAAGAGCTTTGTGTGGTTTGTGGAGATAAAGCTTCCGGCTATCACTACAATGCACTTACCTGTGAAGGATGTAAAGGTGAGCTAATAGTTATTCATTACAAACAAAAAAAATAAAATAAAAAACACTCAAAAGAATTCAAAACAATTTAACTCTAACTGTGCAAAATGAAAATTAGATAGTATAGATATATAGTCTGTCACTTTCATCATCGAAGCAGTTTGTATTTAATACTAAAGTAAAGCTGACCTGATTCACATATCTTCAGTGTGCGTCAAACTTTCAACTCACTATATCTGTCATTTGCAGACACCACTTTGGGTGTTGTTCTTTTACCCTTGGGGAAGAGGAAGGACTTATTACTAGTACTATTGATAAGTTACAACATACAGTATATTTTGCCAGCATTCCATTTTAAAAGGCAAACAATATATTGGTTTCATCTAAGATGTTTAAAAATCTGTTACTGCAAGAGCGTTGTCATTATAACCTGGGTCCTAATATGTTAAAAACAATGAGTCCTCCAACACATCTGGATAATTAACGCAGACAATTTTTCCCTTCATTCATTATTTCAGCAAGAATATAAGTCTATTTCATTCAGACTGAGCTACACAGTAGTATCTTTACTTATATTATGTAGCCCTTTATGAAGTCCATAGTCATGTCATTATTGTCCCCTCAAAGGGGCTCACAATCTTATGTCCCTTACCATCCCTATATGTCAATAACACAGGCTATAGGCCAATTTTGAGGATAAGCTTATTAATCTAACTGCATGTTTTTTTGGGATGTGGGAAGAAGCCGGAGTGTCCAGAGGAAACCCACGCAAAGACAGAAAGAACATTTTGTACACCCCTTTTTTCCATTTATAAATATAATTAAATAATATATTATTTGTACTAACAAGCTCTGTAACCTCTACAGGTTTCTTCCGTCGTAGCATTACCAAAAATGCTGTATATCGATGTAAGAATGGTGGACACTGTGAAATGGACATGTACATGAGAAGAAAGTGCCAAGAGTGTCGTCTGAAAAAGTGCAAGGCAGTGGGAATGCTTGCAGAATGTAAGTTCAAAAGAAATATTATTTTGTTTCATTACATTTTATATACGCTGTATTTAATTTTTATATTGTTAATATGGAGGTAGGCAAAAAACCTTTTGAGAAAGGGCCGCAAATTTACCCTCTAGTAGCAGTCAGAATAATTAAGTTAATTTTACCACAGGTGATGTTGATAAAGAAACCATACTTAATAGGAAGGGGATTTAATCTATATATTCTTCTTTCTGATGTTGATGTACCCACATCATTGCACTGTTTTGTGGTTAGAAGTTATTTTAAAGAGATCTAAAAATTGCTATTTCCTAAAAGCTTAGTTTTTTAAGTCTTAACATAATTATTTCATCCATCTAAATGTTAAACATTATAACCTCTTAAACCCTACTATTATGTACTCCAACACAAAACAGGGCTGAATGACAAACCAATGCAGTATGGAAAATGATTTAAATCTGAAACTTGACATGTGTATTGGTAAAGATGTATTAACAAAAATAAAACAGTAACTAAAAAAAAGGAGTAAACAGAGTGTTTTAGATTAGATATTATTTAATTCATTAAACTATACATGATACTTTTGTGTTTTGTGGTAGGTTTGTTAACCGAAGTTCAATGCAAGTCGAAAAGGCTTCGGAAAAACTGCAAACAAAATAGTTCTCTTTTCCGTAATGTGAAAGTGGAAGAGGATGGAAGTGATAACAGACAAGTAACTTCAACTACAAAACCAGCCAAAGTAAGAGCCAGTACATTTTATAGTTACAGAGCCAAAATATATGCACCAGAGAACTATATCCATAAGCACAAACTCTTGTAACTTGGTGGGTCTGAATTAAAAGCTGTTATTATGACTTTATTTATTGGTCTGTTAGAAAAAACTATAATGCTTTTTTATAGCTGGTTACATGTTATTTTTTATAATAAGAACCTTAGAATTTTTAATTTGAAAGGATGGGGGATGAGGGGGAGGAATCATTACTCTGTATAGTTCACACTTACAGCTATTAAGCTCTGTAAAATAAAATACATATATGAATGCATAATTGTAAAATGCGGTATTTACCATATATACTTGTATATAAAAACTTTTTGAAAAAGGCTTTATTTATAAAACAGGGAATCTGATATTTCCTCAAGCATTCCTTTGTGGGAATCAATTACAGGTAGTCCCCGAGTTAAGGACAGCCAACATACGGACAACTCCTAGATACCAATGAGGCTTCCCTGCTCGCTGTGTGCAGGACGGAGGCTTGATGGGGGGGAGGGGGCAGTTTGCATGACTTGCAGAAGTTTTTTGCTGTTCTGCTGTTGTAACTCTTTAATGATCAAGACAAAATCTACAGTTGTTTCTTTTTGCATATCAAACTGCTTTCTTTGACGCGGTCCTGTCCCATCCTGGAATTCTTCTTCACCCCCGCAAAGAGTAAGCGTCGGGCACTGCCATCTTTAATCTTCTTTTCTGGCCACGTTGCTACGTCACCTGATCTCGCACTTCACAGGTGCGAGTTCGAGTGACATAGTCCACTGTAAAGGGAAAAAAAGAGATCTGACAAGATCTGGCAAACAAGACTTAAAGGGGCAGTGCTGCACTTTATGCGCTTGAAAAAATTCATTTATATATAATGGTTGTCTACTCTTTTATGTAAAGTAAAAAAAAAAATAGTTTGGGTCCACTTTAAACACATGAACCTGAAAGATTTCTACCAGAAAATTAGGTAATGTCGGATTCCCTGTTTTATAAAAGCACAGAGAAAGGTACAGTTAGAATTAGGTAAAAATTGTCCATTCCAAGGGTCTTTAGGTTAAAAAATTGTATGGTAACACATAAAAAGCAAAGTATGCAGATTTGATTCAGAATTTCAGCATCCTATAGATAACATCTACTGCTCTAAGTAAAATGGAGTAATGTTTGTTGTCTCGCGCTTTAGTATCTATTTTTGTATAAGTGCTTTTTTTTAAATGTAAATGTATTAGTTTTCTGGGTTTTCACAGGTAATAACAAATATTGTATGACCAACAGGTTGTATCTCGTTTGGAAATGACTGCTGAGGACTGTAAGTTGATTGATCATATAGTAGCAGCTTACCAAAAGTGTGGTATCCCGCTGGATGATCACAAAATATTTGTAAGTATTTGTTGTTATATTACAATCAAACAATGAAACGTATCTGCCTACCTTCACTGCACAATTGATGCTCTCTAGATGTTTATCTATATAGAACTTTATTGTTCCTATTTTCTGCTCATATAATAGAAATGTTATTAAATTAAGCCTCTAACAGGCAAAACAGGCACAGAGCACACTGATGTCAATAAATGTAGTCAGTAGGAATTAAAATAGGATACAACTATCTGTCAACATAGTAGATAGAAATAGGTTCAATTCCAACTATATGGCAGAATATTATTGCATATCCATCACCCTATAAATAGTGCAACACACTTTTACTCTACCTCCAGTACTAGCATACTTCCTCCAGCTGGAACGTTTTTGTGTGTGTATATTCTGGTACGAAAAAAGATACTGTAAGAGAACTGGTATTTGATTTATTTACACAGTATTTTCCCTTGCCAATTCATAACATTTGCTGCTGCTGGTCATTAATGACTATTTTGTTTTCTATCAAAGGATCTGATCTATTAAAGCTCTCCAAGACTGGAGAAGATAGACTATCATTGGAGAACCTGAGTGATCCTAAAAACCTGAATTGGATCAAGTCCAGGATTTGCCAACAAATAGTGACTTTTAAGGAATACTTTCCAGATTGCTGGGTCACCGAGCTTCACCCATGATAGTCTATCTTCTCCAGTCTTGGAATGCATTCATAAATCAGGCTCAAAGTTTTAGCAGGGATGCCTTACAGTAATGCACATTATTGACAAAAGTTGACCATAAAAATAGTATTGTACACAATTATGCTTTTCGGAAGTAGTGAGAATTATTTTACATTTTGACTGTTTACTTTAAATGTACTTAAACACATCTGACATCTACTTCTGTTTTGTGTTCTTGTTGGTTTTGGCTCAGCTAGAAGAATCAGCAAACCCAGAAGAGATATTTTACCATATCTCAGAAGCAGCAGTGTTGCATGTACAAATGCTTGTGGAGTTTACTAAAAGATTACCAGGTATGTAGCCATATGGTACAGAATTGCAATTTTTCTTGGCTGACCTATATATTGACATGTAAATAGAACTGCACACTGGGATTGCTCTGCATTCTTTTGTTATCCACTAAATATTTTTTTACTTAAGTTCTTGAAATATCCAATTAATTTTTTATTGTTTGCCTGCATTTTATCTGACATACAAAGCCAAAAAATTGAGTTATGTCATAAAAGCATAGAATAGTAAAACACTAGCAACAGCAATTGAAATGCTACAATGTTCATTTAGGGTATGCATAGTAGTATTCTTTATTAGCCATACATGTGCATAGTTCATCTGAACAGATAAATGGAACAATCAGAATTAAATTTAATTTATAAGGGCTCAGGTTAAATAAAAACTGTATTTCATAAATAAATATCCCAACTATATTGCTGAGAATTGCATCTCTATAGCCACCACTATCTTATATTGAAAGCAAAAAATTCACAAACTTTTAACCCACATTTGATGAGGATAATTTTTATTATAATTATTATTATTAATAATAATAATATTAATAACAATAAACAAGATTTATATAGTGCCATTTTATTACTTTTTGCTGTACAATAAATAGGTAGGCATTTAAACTCTTATGCATGTTTAACTTTAGAACAAAAAAATTAGATTACCTTTCAATGACCAGTCATATTCTGTTTGTTTAGAAACAATCTGTTAACCTGGCTGGAACTAACTTCTTAGAAAATCTATTCCACATTTTCACAGCTTTTGTTAAAAAAAGGAAAAAACATTAAGTATATGGAAGTAAACACCTTTTCTTCCAAAGCCAATTACTCTCTTGTCATTTGCAATGATCTTAAAGGTCAAAAACTTTACACTGAGTTTACTATAGTTCACTATATGTATTGTTTATGTATCAAATTCTTCCTTCTTTAAAAGGGAGAAATAAATTTACTTTAGGGAATATTTCCTCAAATGTAAACTTCTCCATGCCTCTTACTCATTTTGTTTCCCCTTAATAGTTCTTTAGTTATACAACATGCTGGTACTTAAAACTAAACTGTGTATTACTTATGAGACTTCAGCAATGCTTTGCACAGGAATCTATTTACCCCTTTTAATGCAAGAAAGTATCTTGCTCTCTTTAGAAACTTGGAGCTAGGAATCTCAGGCTGCTATTTATTCGGTGATCTGCCAGAACATCCTGATCCTTCTCCGTCACTGACTTCCTTAGTGTATGCAGCATTCATGTTCTTAGCCTCCAAGTGAATAACTTTACCTTTATCATCATCAAATATATTTTACCACATATCTGCTTATCAGTAAGAGATATATTGTATGGACTATATTCCCTTACTTAGCTTGCTGTCATTTGCAAGGACATAAATTGTACCTCTCATCCCCAACTCTATATTATTTATAAACTAAAATAAAATAACTATAAAATATAAACTATAAAATAATTATTGATCCACAAACTGGACTGATAAAAGACTGTAATGATTGACTATTAGTGTACCCTCTGATTACAGTCTTTAAAGCAAAATTATACTGACCCCCCCTAGCAATGTGACAGTTGCTAGATCGCTGGTCTTTATCTGTTTTTCTTCTGGGTTCAGCATTGTTAGTCTTCTTGGTTGACCATGAAATGATGTTGACTCATCCCAGCAGAAGTTATGCACTGAGCTGTGTATTGCAAATGTCTTTTCTGCAATAAGATGCCTTTTTACACATATTATAGTTTTATGAAAAGTTCCACTCTAAGGTGAAGGCTTTGACCCTTTTAAAATATAGTTATAATATAGTTAAGTTAGAGTTATATTTTGTTTTGCCAGTCTATCACCATGCCTGTCATTAAAGAAGGTGGCTTCAAGGTAACAGAGCTCACTTCGTTTTTAAGACATGTGACTGGGCCAGGTGCTTTATTCATCTTTACAGAGGCAAGAAAAAAAATGGCTAATATCCAATTCTTACTTAAATGGGAGGGGCAGCAGTTAGAAAGGTTGAAATATGATTTTGACTTTCTGTAAAGCCTGAAGTCAGAGGGAATTGCATGGAATGCAAACAGCAATTTACAGTAAACAATTTACAATAAGTATATTAAGAATTGGAGAGAAGTTTTGTGCAAACCTGTATTGCATAATTTTAGGTTTAGTAAAGGTAAACAATAAACATGTGTTATATACAGTATTATTTTTTTTTTTCAGTCTGATGTATCTGATCACTCTTTTTTGTTACAGGTTTTGAGTTACTGGATCATGATGATCAGATTGCACTTCTAAAAGGTTCAACAGTTGAAGCAACCTTTTTACGCTCGGCCCAAATATATAATCAGCAAGGAAGTTTACTATCAAACAATGGTGGTAAGTTTTATAATGGAACTGCTAAAACAAGATTTTTTAAAGGGTTTGGTGGTCCTTATAAAAACGTAATAATTTCATTTGGTAAAGGGTGTCAATAATATATTATTCTCTCAGATAAACTTGTAAGATGTTATTCACTAAGAGTGTTACATTTGTGTTAAGGAGCAGCATACTATGTTTTTTTTTCTGTGAACATATCTGCATAAAGCCAGTTTCAACCAAACAAGTATAACATTAAAAAAAATTAAATGTCTATGTAAATGATTGGTCTGATTTATTAAAGCTCTGCAAACCTGGAGAAGATACACTTTCATCAGTGAACCTGGGTGACCCAGCAAGCCTAGAATGGATTCCTTAAAATCTATTCAATCCTAAACCAGATCCAATTCAGATTTGCTGGATCACCCAGATTCATCACCCACTGACTGATGTATCTTTCCCAGTTTTGGAAAGCTTTAATAAATGTGGCCCAATGTCTTAAGCTACGTACACACGTCAGATTTTTATCGCCCGATAATCGGCATCGGCCAATTATCGGGCGAAAATCTGCCGTGTGTACAGTCGGTGTC
>NC_092858.1:124566902-124641508 GCF_032062135.1 Pyxicephalus adspersus
CCCCCTCCCCTCTCCATAGAGCATGAACGGTGCTGTATGTACAGCATCGTTCATGCATCTTTCAGCCCCTTGTCGTTGGAAAGGATCGTGAAAGATCCTTTCCAACGACAAAAATTGCAAGTGTGTACGCAGCTTTAGTGCTAAAGCACAATGCCTGTGCTTGGGATGTTTCTTGATGATACTGTGGTTTGGTAGGTGGTAAATACAATGCAGATAAAGGAATGCAAGTGGGATATACAGTAAGCAAAAGTAAAGTGGGTCTGAGAATGGAAAGAGTTAAAAAAACTGACCCAACTTTCTACATTAAAACCTTTCGTTTAATAACAGGCAGATAATCTGAGAAATCCAGCAAACCTGAAATGGATTCCTTAAAAGTCTTTTGCTATTAGTTGGAATTTTTTTAAATCCTAGACCAGATCCATTCCAGGTTTGCTGGATCCCTAAAGTTCTCCCATCATAGTCTATGTTCTCTAGTTTTGGTGAAATTTAATAAATATATCAGGACCAATTTTTATAGGAAAAAATATGAACACAGTATACTTCATTTGAATATCGCAAATGTTCTTAAGAATGTAACAAACATTGAATCATACGAGAAACTAATTACAAGTACAACATTTCTTTCAGGAATCGTCCGATACCAAAATCATTCAACAGAATATTACCATATTCAGGATTTTGACAGATGTCCTTTGTATTCTATAGAAACGCCTCCTCACCAAAATGTTCCGCAGTATAATTCAGGTTTGATATTTGTTATTTCACTGTTTTTGCTTAGTATTTTTTAGTGCGTGTAGGTGTTTGTGTCACATTGGTGATATATTTAGTACCTAATGTGCAAGTGTACCTTTATCATAGGAGTACTTTATTTATTGGGACTTTTTTGACAGCTTCACACATGTCAATAAGAGTTTATTAAAAAAAAGTTTGAAAAAAATAAACTAAAAATTATAATCATAAAAATATTTTGCACATCCTTTATCATGAGTGTTCAACACATTGGAGTTGATTTAGTAAAAGAATATAGGCTACTCACTTGCAAAGCCAATTATCTCCTTGCAAGGGATAACTTGTTTAGTAAATGAGCTGAAAATTTACTAACTTTAACCATCCAATCCAAACATCCAAAAGAAAATGTCCTTACATATGATTGGTTAATATTTGGTTAATATTTGCAAAGTGATTTTTTTACCACATTCACTTGCAATTCACCTGGATAAGCGGACAGTCTAAAATCCTTTAGCAAATCAACCCCATTGTGCTCTTCATTTTCATAAATGTGGTGTTTTGGACAACATCGACTTGATGAGGGCCAGAATAATTTTAATAAACATGTAATCTCCTTGTGACAGTCATACTTTTTCTGTGAATCTGGAAAAAACATATAATAATTTATAATATATAAACAGCAAAGATTTTTGTTGCATACTTACAACATGCATAATAAAATATGTGCCCCCCACACCCCATATATAATATTATGTAAAACAAATGTTTTGTTCCAGTCTATTGTTAGCTAAGGTATGTTTGTTTATGCGTCATAATGTTTTGTTGTGTTTATTTTACAGATATCACCGATGAATTTATTACTCCATTGTTTAATTTCTTCAGAAGCATGGGCTCTCTTAACGTGACTGAAACAGAATATGCTTTACTTTTGGCTATAACAGTGTTCTTTTCAGGTGCATAAACAATTTTCCATAATTTATTCCTAACAAGGGTTCAGCACAATATACATATATATATATGTATATATATATATATTCAGCAATGGTAATATTCAGATTCAGGGTTACCCCCTGATTTAAACCTCCCACCCTTAAACCTTAAATGTATCCATTTGCCAATGTCCAATTACCTGCCAGAGTACATTAGGGTTATTACGCTCTCCCTATTTCTCACAGTGCAGCACAGGGCCTAAAACTTGGTACACACTTGCAATAATTATCGAAAACGAATGACTAATGATTATATACTATTATTTTGAACGATCGTAATGTGCACAATTCTATACATGTTGTAACAATACAATCATTCAAATATAATTCACCAATAATGTACACACGCTAGATATGATCGTTTGAACAATGCAGGAAGTGACATGTAAAGGAGAAAGTGTACTGCGGAACCGTCCACGATCACTGAACAACCGTACACATGATAGATAGCGAACGATTGTCACTCAATTAGATCGGCCGGGATAGTTGTTTGTTTCCAGAGACAATCCTCGTTTGTCGGCTTCGTTGGTCAGTCATTTTGTGCACTTTTTTTGTTACCAATTATCGGACGATCGGTCCATAATCGTTTGTTTCCAACGATAATTATTGTTAGTGTGTACAGAGCTCTCATGTTGTGGTAGTAAATAACACTTAAACTTAACCTAACATTTTAACCTAATTATTTTACACCTATTTTAAAGTGGAGACAGCAGTCCCAATCCTCGATATCTTCAACAGACCAGGAAGTATAGGTGGCTATGTATCCCTTCACTAATATTCTAGATGTTCAACAGTTTTTGTAGAGCTTTTATGCTGTTTGAATGTATAGACATTTATGAGGACCTTTTTAACACAGGGAAACCCTTAAAATAGCTTTCAGGTCCTCACCAACACCAACAGTGATTAGAAAGCTTCCCTGTTTCACAAAAATTGAAGTGCACAATATATACTTGACAAATGCTTAAACTAAAGGTTGCCTAATTGCTGCTTGTGTCTCTATTGGGGAGTTTTCTGTCAATAACTGTGCATATTGGTAATAGCTGTACAGGAAATCCTACCAGAGAGCATCCAAAACCTAAGATTCTAACTTTCTTAAACCCGCTATTAAAACAATTTGCATACTGTGAGTTTATATTGTTTTGCTGTACTTTTCCTATCATTGAGATAATTTTTTTTTTTTCATATAGATCGTCCATTCCTAAAGAACAAAGTTTGTGTTGATAAACTTCAGGAGCCACTACTAGAAATTTTACACAAGTATTCCAAAATGTATCACCCTGAAGATCCTCAACATTTTGCACGATTGACTGGCCGTCTAACTGAGCTAAGGACCCTTAATCACAACCACTCAGAGGTGCTGATATCATGGAAAATGAGAGACAGCAAACTTACCTCACTAATTTATGGAACCTGGGACCTACAGTGAGCTCCAGCCTGAAGATTACTATTTGCCTTAGTACCTATTGTTATTAATTTATGTAAATCTATTAGTTAAACTGTTGGGCATTTTAAGGGAAATATGTTTTTGAAAAAATATGTGACTTTTTTTTACAAAAAACGGGTTACTGTGGTAAAGTTGTGTTGCTAAAAGAGAGGCCATATACATCAATATAAACATAGTCCTTGCATCCCATTTACATTTTTACTATTATTTAATGAATGTAGAATCAGATGGTAAGTAATGAAAGGAAAAGTTAAATATCTACAAGAGGGCCAGGGTAATAGATGCTATTGCATTTAAAGCAGATTCATCCATTAAACATATATTTTGATTATTCTGTTTTGCTACCTATGAAGAAATAAAGTAATAGAATAAAAAAAGTAGTGAAAAAGTAAAAGAAAAAAAGAATGAAGAAATAAGGTGAAATTAATCATAACATAATGCATATATTTTAAAACTCAGTGTAAAAAAAATACCCATATAGGAATCCATTTTTGTATTTTTTTACTTTGATTTTTTACCTATATATAAGAATGTTTTCAGAATATTGTAAAATGTTGTATCCTGTTATTGTTTGGTAATGCATAACACTGCTGTTTCTATTTATAATGCCTAACTATATTTTCTACATCATACCAGCCTTATTTACTTATGACACATGCATGTGATGCTTCCTATATAGAAGCTCAACTCAAGAGATTGCGCCTTACTATTTAATCAGTTCAAATCCATAGTCTCTAAGAGGTATTCAAAGCTAGCATTCGGTAAAGCTTACCAGTATCCACTGAAAATATTATTTGCTTGAACTGGCCTATATTTTCCCTTTAGAGAGCTAAGCAACAAGGTACAAACTGAGGCTCCCCCACCTTTTACTCAACCTTCCTCTTTGCTCCATGGCACCATGAGATAGTATTGGTGCCTGGCTGCTTAGACACATGAGAGAAAGAGAAATTTATTCCATGCTCCCTCATACCGAGCATCACCTGGCATACCTGCTGTAAGCAGCTGAATGGAGCAAAAGAGGGAGTAAAGGGAACTGAGCATATCTGTGTGTATATGTGAAAATGGGGGTTTATCACTAAGATGAACCTGTTGCTTTGACCTGCATTAGCCTATAAACATTAGATGTGAAAAACAAAACATATCCAAGCATAATGCTGCTCTTGTTCCGTCATAAATTAAATAGTTTTTAAAACTTGACCACCTCTAAAAAATTCCCAAATATATATTTTTTTCATTTTATTTTAATGCTTATGAAATAATTGCTGCAATTGGAAACAAGCTGCCAACTGAAAAAAAAATTCCATCCCAGGTATGCTGCAGCTCAAAGTTAACACAATATTTCCTAAATGTATATAACCTGAGATTGTATAAATGTATTGTTTATTTGTATGATGTCTCTGATTCTTCTCTACAATGTGTGTGAGTAATTTTATTTGTTGCCTATAATTAAAGCAAATTGTTACAAAAACTGTAAAAGGATGGCTACTTTAAACACTTGATTTTCATTAAGATATATTTGAGACTGTGATATTTACTTCAAGTTTACACTTGTCAACACTTTCTACCTGCCTAGAATGACAGTGAGAGTTACTGTGTAAAAGTAGCAGCTAGAGAAGCTCCTCTAGTCAAAAATGGGTTGTCTGACTCCCTGTTTACAAAAACTGTTTAGACAGTGGAACGATACAATGTATCACTGTTACTCTTGTATCCACTTATCCACTTTCATTCATCTGAAGATCCCTTTGATGTGCAAAAGTGCAAATGGTGATGTCAGTTAAAGTGGAACTAAACTCATCATGGTAGAATGGTGGATCAGTGGCTAGCACTGTTAAACACATTTAGGCAAAGACACTATTTGGATGATGTCTTGTTCATGTTCTCCTTGTGCTTGTAAAGGGGTTCCTACCACATTCCAAATGCATATGGTAGGTTAACTGGCTTCTCCCTAAACTGGGTTAACTTGAGACTGTCAGCTCATCTGAGAAACAGGAGCAGCACTATAAAAAATATGAAAGTATGCAATCCAATTTGTACTTCTTTTCAATGAGCATGCAAATGATTACTTTCTGACGTGTGGAGGAAGAAGGGAGGGAAATGTGTTGTGGACACTAGAACGCAGACATGATTGTGCTGGATTGAGTGGTAGTGGGGGTAGGATGGCCGAAACCAGAAATAACTGTAAGAAAAAAAACTGATCTGATGTGTGATTACAATTCTACCATGGAACTGTTTAGGTGGTTTTATGTGTGTGTGTCTGTTTTTTTAGTTTAGATTGGCCCTAAAGCCACCTGACCAGTAAAAAAAATATTTTCTCATATTTTACCCTATCAACCCTAATTAAACTCATACTGCGCCTTTCCTCTTAACTATTATTTTCCTGCGAATTTTATGTTTTATATTGTTTTCATTTATTTCGGATATTAAAAAAATAAAAAAAAAAACAGGTAAAAAAACACCTTTATTTAATTTGTAAATACCTTTTTAATGGTATGTACTAGGATAATAATTATAGTGTAATTATTAAACAGGACAAGTCATAGAATAAAATGTATACATTTTAACTACCGTAGCAGTATTTTTCTTTTTTTCCTAACATTAAATTAGAGAAAAGTGTTTTATTTAGTTCTGTTACTTTTTGTTTTGTTTTTAGAAGGCATAAAAATTTGGTCGATTTTAAAAGAAATTTTCACCGAATGGAGGCTTTGTTATATTATGTAATGACAAAGATTTTTCATTGGTGTAATAAAAAACGTGGTTAAAACCTAAATGTTTAGAATTATTATATTATTATTATTATAAGTTCATGTTTTTCACCAAGAATTTTAGGATAAAGCCACAAACCTCTCTGTCATGGTTCCAGAAGTGCAGTAGAGCTGTACCATTTGCCAGCATTCAACTGTGAATGTTTCTACTAATGTACATTAACATGGATATTGCTGGGGACATTGGAGAAGGTACCTTTTATTGGTAAAACTATTTTTTTATTTGTAATTTCCCAGTGGAGTTGTTCCATTCAAATGTCATGAGTGTACTCTACAAATTTCACTTTTTACAATTCATTTTTTAAAATGGAACAACCCCCTGCAAAATAAATATTTAATACGTATTCTTTCTGCTGCCAGCCCTAATTCCCAAGCTTTATTGTCTTTAAGGAACTTTTGTTCTGTGTCTTTGCTGCATATTATTGTTGCAGAATCTGGCCTATACATTAACACAGGATACAGCAATGATATAGGAGTCAGATGAATAAACACCAGAGTGCAGTAAGGAGTTAATTATCCAACAAACCAAGAAATGTGTAGGACACTGGATATTCTTCAACCAACCCCCCATCAATTCCTTTATCTTGTATATTGAAAAACTAAATAATCATTTGTAAAGAAAATTAACTAGGTCTACTAAAATAGGACAAACACCAAGAACACTTTTTCTACAGTTGTCAGAATGAGGTTTAAAGTGCATGATGTGTTTTTCATTGAAAATTAATTAAAAGGAATGCTTATGCAGAATTAAATGCAATGATGTGTGTGTGTGTCTGTGTTATGATATGCATTGACATGTAGTGCAACACAAATTAAACACATTGGGCCTGGATTATTAAAACTCTCCAAAGCTGGAGATGATACACTTTTATCCGTGAAGCTGGGTGATCCAGGAAACCTGGAATGGATCTGGTCCAAGATTGAAAACAGTTGACAGCAAATAGCAAATTACTTAGAAGAAATTCATTCCAGAATTGCTAGATCACCCAGTCTTGAGAGCTTTAATAAATCAGACCCATTGACACACAGTGCCATATTATTTTCCCCACTGGTTCCAATAAGAGACTGCATCAGGCAGAACAAACAAACACAAACATGTAAATCCAGCTAAATGAAGAACTCCAGACAATTATGTTTTAGTTACCATGATGTAAGGTTTTTACTTCTGCCTGTATGCTTGTTGGTAAGATTTACCTTTACTACCACTTTCTGGACAGGAAGTGAGAGGAACCCTACCCCTAGGATTGGAAGTCACAAAGGTGACCTGAAGCATTTTTACAAATCATTACAAGTTACAACCATAACAGTTTGAGATCCATTTGTCCCAGGCACAGGAAGTAAGCTGAAACCTGAACAGGGTAAGAGAAGGCAAAACAAATGTACCAGGAGGGACCTACATAACAGCTTGTTTACTTACCAGCAAAGTGTACTATACCTGCACTCTTAATGTTAACTGAAAATAGTGTTCTGTAACATTATAGCCAATTGTAAGTTTAAAGAATGTTCTTTAAGATTGGTAAGGAACATATTTAATCACAAAGTATGTACAGAATGCAGATGGCACAAGGCTACCAGACCTCCAGTTACATGGAACATAAAGCAGGTGCTTTTTTCCACCATCAGTGTTTACTTTTTGCTGACATTTCAGTATAAAAAATTATTATTATACATGATTTATATAGCGCCAACATATTACCCAGCGCTTTACATTAAATAGGGGTTGCAAATGACAGATGAATACAGGAGGAGAGGACCCTGCCCTGAAGAGCTTACAATTTAGTGGGTGGGGGAATTTACATACAATAGAATGGGAACAAATGTGATAATATAGAAACTGTATAGAAAATATAACATAGTAGAGGACTTCTGGTAGTTAAATAGAATTTTTTATTTAGGTTCATAAATAGGTAAGAAACAAGGAACAACTGAGCAGAGAATAGGTACGGGAGGATTTGGTTCCAGAAGAGGGAAATTTCTCAAAATTTTCAATGTAAAAATATAAAAGTTAAAGAAAGATCCAACTGCCTCACCTACCCCTTTTCTGCCACCCCAAGGCCCTCACCAGTTTATGCTCTAACTCACTATAAAGTCTAAGTCCTGATTTTATCCACCATACATTACAATAGTTACATAGTTATTATTACACATTATTTATATAGTGCCAACATATAACGTAGCTGTAATGCCCCCGGTCAGTACCACTATTCCCCAGACACCAGTCCCCCAATCTAATGCCGCAGTCTTCACCTATAGCAGCCCCCGCTCAGCCTTGGGGGACTGGTTGCGTCTCCCAGCACTCAGTTGCCCCCAGGACATGGTGTCTGGGGATAGGCTGGCAGCTGACCAGGAGACCAAAGATACACAGTACAGAATTACAATTGAATCCAGAAACAAGCCGAAGTCAAACAGAGGAGACCAGTCCACCAAACGAGGTACAAAGGAAAAGGCACAAGCAGAGTCGGGTTCACAGGAAAAGGTCGGTCCAGGCTGAGTTCAAACAGATTGTCAGGAACAGGCAAAGGTCAGCAACAGAAAAACTCTCAAAATCTCTCCAACATAAATAAACCCAGCTAATGCTATAACAGGCACTGGTGACTGGGAGCAGAAAGGCTTTAAAGCCCCAGCAGCCAATAACAGTGCAGGGCTGAGTCAGGAGCTGATCGGCCTATAGAATCCCCTATAGCTGTGCACAGACTAGCAATGGAAGCTGGGGATGCCATAAATCCATCAGGCCGCACAGCTAATGGGAGGCAGGGGCTGCTGCTATCCTAGTTCTCCTGGTTGCATCTCAGGACAGAACAAACAGTATTTTATATTGCGATGACACACAGCACGGAGTCGTGGGCCAGATGCTCTCCTAACAGCAGCACTGTACAAAGTCCATTGTTACATCACTAGCTGTCCCTCAAAGGAGCTCACAATCTAATGTCCCTACCATAGTTATATGTCTTTTAATTTCATTTAAGGTCAATTTTGGAGGAAGCCAATCATCCAAACTGCATGTTTTTTTGGAATGTCGGAGGAAACCCATGCAAACACACGGGGAGAACCTGCAAACTCCATGCAGATAGTGTCCTTCCTGAGATTTGAACATGGGACCTATTGTATCCTCATAAATAAATAAATTTTCGTTAGATGGGAAGTAAAGGATATTCACCAATGGAGCCTCCAAACACATAGTTTATGGAATGAGGTTGGAATGGAATGACAGCTAATTAGTTATGAGATAGATAATGATTGGTAAGTCATAAAAGTTTTCTTTTAAAGACTTTTCAAATGTGCTGAAGGTAGAAGCAAGCCTAATAGGATAAAAATCCAGCTATTGGGGGCAACTTTAGAGAAGTTTCGGATCAATGCTTGGGAAGAGCTAAGTAAGTAATTAGTAGGTCATTGGAGAGTGGGGAGGGCACCTGGAGTTGAATTTGTGTATCACTTAAGAAATATAAGTCGAACAAGATTGTGGAGGAAATTAAAACAAAGCACAGTAGCTTGAAATTGATGGTTAAATGGAGGCCAGTGTAGAGCATTACAAAGAGAGGTGGCAGATGAGGAATGGAGGAGTGATAAAGAAATCTAAGCGATGATAGTTTGTAGAGGAGAGAGTCTGGATAGTGGAGTACCACAGAGGATGATATTGTGGTTTTAGGTAATGGATGATAGGAGCGTGTACCAGGGGTTTGATGACCAAAAGGACGTATAGTTTAAATATTGCACTTGTGAAAGTGGCAGGATCTAGAGAATTTTTGGATATTTTAAATGAAGGTGAAGGCGGAATCAAACGTGACACCAAGACAATGTGCCTGAGTGCATATGTTCTCTATTCCTGTAGCTCTAAAAATATATGTTAAGTCCCCCAAAAATACCCGATATAGAAGGACATATCCTTAATGCATGTAGCCACCATTCATTCTGTATTGAGAATGTCTCATTTTGTAGTCATCCATTAAGTTATAGAGAGACTACAAGTGTAGACACCACATCCCTGATACAGAATGAATTACAGCTCATTTTGTATATGACAGGAAGCTGACATTGCAGATACTCTGATGCACTCTAATGGTCACTTTTCCGAAAGGAAAAAAAGGATTACCTTAAAGCGTACCTAAACTCAGAATTTTCACTTGACATTAAAGGGTAGACTACCCTTTTATGTTTAGGTAAAATTCTGTTTGTTTTTGGTATTTTAGGGCAACACTGCTTCCTAGGCGATCGAGAATAAATGGGAGCGCAGAGCCTCCCAGGATATTAATGTCACGCGTCCCGGGAGGCTCCTGGTTGCTCCCTCTGTTCATGCCGAGCATCTCAGGCATGCTCAGAAGGAGCCCTTTTCGTCAAAAGGTAAAAAAATTGCTAATCTTACACATACGCAGTGAGATGGGCAAGTTTTTTTGCCATCTCTGTCACCCGATCCCGCGCCTGGTGACATAGGAAGAACCCACAAGAAAATTAGATGGCGGCACACTGCACACTGACCCGAAGACGAATGGAGGGACAATGCAGGACCAGATGGAAGAGACCTCCCGACCGACCGACTGCTCTGTGGGATTGAAGGTACAGTAAATTGATTTTTTTTTTATTTGGGTGAGGTTTGACTATACTTCCTCTTTAATATATTAAATATGATTGTATGTTTTTTTTTTTGCTCTTTATTAAAACTCATTGTGTAGACTGTAACTTATATCTTTCTCCTTGGCTAGCATGGCACATGGAGAATAGCCAGTAACCTGCACCTGGCAGCTCAGTGTACACTGGCCTTAACCACAAAGACATATGATTTCAGCCTGACAGCAGTCCTTCTTAGGCTACTTCCACTTTAGTGTATTTGTGCACAGTCCTCTATACATTAGAGTCACCAGGAGGGTCAGAGGTATTTCGTTCCAAAAAAGATCTAGTTATGACCTTTAGCGTTCGTATGTGAGATTTACACCACTGTTATGTGACCCAAGACAGACACACGAAGTGCAACCACCTCAGTCTCCTCATGCCACAGAATATGACATTACGCAGAAACCTCTCTCAGCTAAGGTGTAATGTGGAGTCCCGGGAACGATGCTGATTGGCCTCTTGTAAAACCAATCGATGATCTCTAGATCCTGATAGGTTGCTGAAGTGTGGGAACCGCGCGCGGTCATATGCCCAGTGATTTCCCGCCTGAAGGACGTGTTGGTGACGTCCTCGAGGCTGTGTGTGACGCAGTTTGTGTATCGCTGGATTTCTTTCAGTGAGAGGTGATACTGGGTGCGGGGTTGTCTGCATTTATCAATGCACCAGAAAAGAACAACATTTAGGGAAATATGAGCTATGTGTGAGGTGCAGAATAGAGTTCTAAGCAGAATTATTTAATTGAAGGAAAAGACAAGTAGATGAGGTGATCGCGGTTGTCATAGAAACGTGTTTTGTTTTGAACAGAAATGTGTTAGAAAATAAGTAATTGTCCAATGTTATTATACAAAGTAACAAATACAAGAAAAAAAAAATTTATAAAGTGTATAAAATATCTGTCATAAGTAAAGTGCAAAGCAGGGGCCACACCTCATTCATATTGCATACAAAAACATTGCAAAAATAAAACTTGTGTAAAAAAATTTGGACCAGCCCCATTGCTGCAAGTTGGTCACATCGCACATTGGGTTTGGGGCTCCCGGAAATATTGATGCCATCCCATGACTACTCACACAACTATTTTTCACACAGATAATAACATTTTTTAACATTGTTTTTATTTTGGCCTGAAGATTAAGTAAACACCAAGTTAAGATAACTTTTTTTTTTTTTTTGTAAAAGTAGAGGGCCCATAGGATACAAAGCTCTCCAAGACTGGAGAGAATAAACTTTCATCAGTGAAGCTGGGTGATCCAGCAAACCTTGAATTATTTGAAGTAATTTGCCATTTTCTAGCAAATGTTTTGACTCCTGGAGCAGATTCATTTTAGGTTTTCTGGATCCCCCAGCTTCACTGATGAAAGTGTCTCCTCTGCAGCCTTGGGAAGCTTTTATAAATCAGGCCCAATGATGGTAATTGAAGGTATACTACTTGGATATTGAATTATGTATCAAATCCATGCCATAATTGTAGTGCTGAGAAACACAATAAAATCCTCAGTTTTATTTGAAATATAAAAAAATGATGTTATTTGGTGTTCTGTTCAACTTAAAAAGAAAGAAGAGCTGGATCTGTATGCATGAATCACGTGGGGACATCTAAAGCATTTTCCTTTTACAGTTTCCATTTCAAAATTATCAGACAAGACACATGGAGGAAGCAGGGATAAGCCCCTGCTCTTTACAGCCCCTAGGATCTACTATTGATTTCAATGGGGGTGTTTTCCCGCATTTATAAACACTTGTAGAAAGCTCCTTTTGAAATCAATGGAGACATTTACAAGCATTTTTAGGCTTTTTTTGAAAGCCTCTATTGACAACAATGGAGACATTTGTTAATGTTTTTAGCTGGACTTTGGAATCTGGAAGCCCCCTTCAATAAAGAGACTCCCAGATCTCCGCCGCCCCATCATGGGGAACAGGGGTACATAAAAATATAGACCTGAATGGGGAGACTTGTCCCCATTCACCTCTAGTGCTGAATGGCTGAGAAAAGGGAAAGCCTGATGTTGCTTGAGCTGTCATCAGGGTTTCCCTTTCCTCAGCCTATCCCGGAGCATTGCAATCAGCGGAGCTCTGCTGACAGCTCCGTTCTCCTGATTGCTCCTGCAGCTCTAGTGGAACTGTGGCATGTATTCTTGGATGCAGAACACATGCCACAGGTCCGCTAGGGCTGTGGGAGCAATCAAGAAAGCGGAGCTGTCAGCATAGCAGAGCTCCACTGATTGCTCCACTACATGATTGGCTGAGGAAAGGTAAATCCTGATGATGGCTCAACCATCATCAGGCTTTTCCTTTTCTCAGCCATTCAGCACTTGAGGTGAATGGGGAGAATGATAGCAACCACTTACAGGTCTTTGCACAGCATATGCAATCATGATTCTAAACTGGTAACCTCATTATTTTAGCTGTATATTTGTATACTTTACCTTAAATAATTTATTATTTATGAAGGAAACATCATAAATAATGCTTGAGTGTGAGTGAGAATATGGATATTATTGTTTGTTAAATGTGGAATTCTGAAACAGGTCATGTTTATTGTATGCATTAATTAGGATGCTTCAACAGTTCCCTTTTAGAGTTTCTATGTACTATATACTATTTTAGTTATATAACTGTATATCCGTGTATAATGCATACTTTCTAGATTTTTTTTCCTGACAGCCAATGATGGAACAAGAAATACCATTTAAAATATTCCCATTGCCAAGACTAAGCAGTAGTCACGTGTCTGCTGTTAAACCTGTTACGATTGTGGAAAATGCATCCTTCTTTCAGGTAACTACTTCCAGTAGTTGTCTCCTAGTGTATCCCTGATACAACTATTGTTAAGTTTAGAATTACTTTAATAGGTTCAGTTTGTGGGTATGCCTGTACGTCAAAGATAAGTTCACTTTTGTTTAGACTTGTGTTATTTAAAGCAGTACCACGCTATGGTTTCCCACTTCCAATCAGTACCTACTATCACAAAACCTTCATTATCAATGAAACATATGGGATAGGCTGAATTCCTTTTTTTCCTTTTTTTGTAGGCATGTGTAGTGCAGTCTGATGCAGATTTGTTTACAGTTTTAATAGAAATGCTTTCCTGCAACATTATAAGTAGTTTGAAGTAGTTGCAAAGCAGTTAAAAGTGTTCTGAACGACAGCAGATGAGCCATGATCGATTGTGACAAGTATACCATAACTGTTTACCAGAGCATCAAGGCTGAAATTGATTAGCTGTGGTTGTCAACTGTTTTTCAGAACTTTAATATCTTCATTCTAACTCACTAATCAGAGGATGATCTTTGAAGAGCAGCACAACCTCTTCAACATTACTACACAAATACAGTTATTGTGATTAGCTACTACTGTTTGTTATTAAAATTAAGGGCAGCTGCAGATGACAAACCTGCATACATAACATACAAACTATGAGACAAGAAGTATGAGCAATTGAAGACAGAACTGTTACTATAAATACAAAGTTATCATTTCATTTTGCAGCAAGTCACATCCCTGTTTATCCTGACACCAAAATAAAGTTTAATGGTTACGTTGTTCATGCTGAAATGATAGCTTCTTTATATAGAGGAAAGAGGGAGGAGTCTCATGTACAGTAAAGGATTCTTACACAGCTGTTAGGGTTTACCAAATGCGCAACTTAGAGCAAAAATACTCCTGTGCATTTTTGGGAGTTTATATATCTGCAATCAAGACAGCCTATTTCCTGGGTAAGTCTTAGTCCACATCATAAGTTCCCAAACTTTTTTGGGTCAGAGCCTACTTTTTCAAGAAGTTATTCCATAGTGCCCCCCTTGGGTGTACTATACTGTACTATATATTAGTAACATGAGCGTGGTGGCAAGTGGCCAGCTATGTGTAACAGGCACCCCGACAGCTGCTCAATTCCTCGCACAGCAGATCTGCGGATTTGACTCCAGACGGCAGTGAGCGGTACTGAGGGTCTCCCCCTAAGCAGGGTTCGATGGCATGAGGAAGGGGTAACCGCTGTGTCATTTCACCGCCAGTCTGAACGCAGCCTTAAAGTTTGGTGAGCAGCAAATTTATATTTGAGGCACCATAGCACACAGACAAATGGCAGTACCCTAATGCTCATTGTCATGGGACCCTGGTCTTGAAATAGCCAATCACCACACTTTTTACTTTATATAAAAGGGTAGATAACCCTTTTGAAAAAAAAAAAAAAAAGCAAAGCCCCTCCCATTCTGTCAATACTGCCGCAGTGGTTAGGGCAGAATGGGAGCGCGGAGCCTCCTGGGATACACACGTCACCTGAAAGCATCCTTTAATAAGGGGACTCCCAGATCTCTGTTGGCTCATATTGGGAAATGAATTAGAATTACTCATTCCCTGAAAGATAACTAATAATAACGAAACTTTAATGTTAAAGTATTTTTATTATATGTATGTGATTTGTGTTCAACTGTATTTATTTTTTTATTTTTAAAGATCCCACCATGAAAGGATGATTCCCATGGCTGCACTCATAACATAAGCACAGCCAAAGGACACCTGACAGTGTGGGATCCCCAGACACCAGATGGTAAATGAAAACAAGGCTTCCCATTTACCTCTAGTGCTGATTGGCTGAGAAAAGCTAAACCCTGCTGAAGCTTGAGCAGTCAGCAGGGTTTTCCTTTTCTTGGCCAATCAAGGTAGCGGTATGAGGACACTGCTCCTGAATCCCCAACAGAGCATTGGCACATGTTCTGCACCCACGTCCTATGGGGGCAACCTGAATGTGCACACTGCTTCCGAAATCCTTATCGGAGCTTTGGCTAGCGGAATGTTCTGCACCCACATGCCACAGCTCCACTAGTTAGGAAGCAATCAAGAGAGGTTATGTGGGGACACTGTTCCTGGGAGCTCTAGTTGTGACACGTGCTTTGCACCCACCTGTGTTATGCACATGACCCTGTGGGGTATGCATTTTTGAGAGTTTTTCAGCATTTTAAGGTAAGCTTGTAAAAATGCATATAAATACAGTAGGAGCATTTATATGTATTTTATAAACAGCCTGTATAGACCCAGCCAAAGTTAGTTGTCTTCCCAGAAGAAGATTTGATGTTGTCTTTGCCCATGTTCTGTGGGCTTAAAATAAGGGTATTGTTAGTACATTTTTCTTTTTTTCTTTTGAGGGACATTTCTTCTACTAAGCACTGGGATATTTTTGCAGTAGGAAGGGGACCTTGTTAGTGTAATTTTATCTTACAATTTTGGAAACACTGACCCTGTGATGGTCAGTGTTGTAAGCATATTAAAATGTATGTCACACCATATTAAGGTACCTGTGTTGGAAGGTTTTGAGATTGTGTCCATTGGTAAATGCCACTTGTGTTTGATATTAGTTTAGGAGGCTGAAGTCATTCAGAATTCATTGACACGTTCATTTAAACTCAACTGAAACCACAGCCTGTTTACATAGGTACTTCTTCATCTATTAAATGTTCACCTAATGCAATGTTGGCTTTTTTATGTCTTAGAACCTAAAATCTCCACTGGGAATTGATAATACAAAAGACTTTATCCATGACAACCAAGGTAAACAGACTTTCTCTTCCTTTCAATTTATTTGACATACATATATGCAGAATGCTTGCGTTTTTTCACAATTTTATCTTCTTACAGATTGTTTTTCGCATAGAGTTTCACCTTTGCCTTCTTTTGAAAAAAAGGTATGTGTGATATATATATATATATATATATCCTTGAATGAACCTCTAACAAATAGCAAAATGACTTTTAAGAAATCCATTCCAGGTTTGCTGAATCACGCAGCTTCATTGATGAAAGTGTATCCTCTCCAGCCTTTGTGAGCTTTATTAAATCAGGGTCATTGTAAATACACAATACTGCACTAGTGTTTAATTGCTAATGGGGAGTAAATTGAAAGGGACAAGCATTGGAATTGTTACATAAATAAAACAAAACTGAGTTATTGCCCCTGATTCATCAATAAAATCCGCTTTTTCAGTTGCTGAATAGCGCGATCGCGTACGATTTCGGATAGCGAATACGAATGCGCGACCGATAATCCGATTCTGCTTGATGAATCAGGGGCATTATATCAATATTGTCATTTATTAGACAGGCCTCACATACATAAAGCTTTAGTTTTTGATGTCTCCTTAGTTTTTTATAATTAAGTATAGTTTAATAAGACATGGAAGCAGTTTTATTACATTGGAATTCATTTTAAATTGTATTCCAGTTTTGAGAATTACAGCCAACAATATACTTACAGAGTTTTGCAACTTTACATTTATTTTTTTAAATATTGGCTAAATACTGATCAGATTTGTAGGATGTTGTAATATTATTGCCGTCTGAGTTTTAATTTGACACTATGTTCTGTTGTGCAGAATACTGAAAATCTTAGTCAGCTGTATTCCAAGCTGCATGAAGAGGCTGAAAAAATTAAGAAATGGAAATCTTTAATTGAACTAGAAATGAAGGAAAAGGAATCAAAACTACAGGAAAAAAGAAAAATGCTAGATGCTCAGCGAAAGGCTATTAAAGAGTTGCAGGTAAATTAGTATAGTGTATTCTAAGCATTTTAATTAACTACGGAAGATTAGTGAGAAAAAAGGGTTTCATGTAATATGTGTATTACATGGTATCACTTTAAAATATTTCTAAGCTAAAAACTTTTCTGTGCATGATCTATATGTTTATTCTCGTTGTCTTATGTACAGTTCCTGTTGTCCTCTTTTTTTCTTTTAAAACTGGTTTTTACAGTTTTTTTTTGACATGTAAATTTAAGTTGAACCAAATGATACATCATGAAAATGTAACTACTTATTTTAGGAAGACGCCACTTACCTGGTATGTAGTAGTTTCTTTTTTTTTCATTTTTAGCTTTGGGTAGCGTATGGGTGGAATCCCTTCATCCAATAACCTACTGTTACAGTAATAACTTTAACAATAACAAAATTGCTCTTTCTGTTTTTCTTGGTGACTATTGTCAGGGAGAAAAAAAGAGACGGAAAATCCAAAATCTTACATTTCTCTCCAGACTGATGTTCTCGATGTACCTGCTCCTAACAGCTAATCACAAATTTTCATTTGACTTTTTATTTATGCAACTGAAAATATCAGCTATCCAATGCTCCAAATATGCTAAAAGCACAAAATGGTAATTAAACTGTTTTAGAAAAAAGCATAACTTATGTTTTTGATTTTTATTTTAGATTGAAAATGAAAAGTTAAGACTGAATTTACATGATGTAATAAATGAAAATGAAGAGCTAATAAACCAGTAAGCTACAAAAATAATCTTTTTATTTGAATTCTAAATAGGGTAAAATAAAAAAAATCAGTATATTAGATTTATTCCATGCACATTTTCTAATTTCTTTCCTGTGTACAAACACTGCAAGTGCAGAACAATACTTAGTGAATACTTAACCTAATGCTGTAGGCTGACAACACTCCTTCTACTGCACAGAATTTTCAAGTAGCTTTTTCATCTCTGCTTTAGTCCTCTAATGATGGACTACAGAACTTTGCTTATTCCCCCACTCCTGTTTCCTTCCTTGATTCAGACACATACCTCATGTGTTGAATTAGGTTCTTTTTTTAACACATTTGGTAAAGCATAGGATCAATTGGTGGTCCACTGAAATTCCAAGGTGACACACAGAGAAAAAATGATGGGCCTGGCCATTAAATAGGTGTAGGAGACTTTTTTCAACTTGTAACAGACAACATCCCAGTAACATTGATACCACAAACGATAACAAAATTAATGGGTTACTCACTATTTTTTAGAATTCTAGAATTTTTCTTCACAGAGAAACACCAGTCAGCCAATCACTAGTGAAATCCTGAAGTCTAGAACACTCGACTAACCAATAAACTATTTGAAAATGACCTCCAATTTTAGTTTTAGTGTATGTTTTTGTTATAAATTAGAAAAAAGTAGTTTTCTATACAAACATGACAATGGGAGTAGTTCTTGAAAGTAGTTCTGGTGTAAGCAAAATTAAGCTGAAGCAGTTTTGCCATAGTCATTTAGATGTTCAATCTTGATGACTTTGATTACTTAACGTTATTTTGTTTAGAGATGATGCAGCCCAATTTTCTTCTAGCTTCAACAGTGCAACTGCATAGCGGGATACTACTAGTAGGAGGTTTCTTATCCTAGAGGCCACAGAGTGATCCTGCAAAGTGATATTTACAAAAAAATTTTGATTTGAGTCGATTGGTTAAATAACTTATGTAATGTATTGTTATATTATGCAATCTATGTTTGTCAGATTAGATTGAAATATAATATTTTATATAGTTTAAAACAAATAGTATTATTCAGATCATGTTCCAGGAGGGTTAAACTGTTTGTTTTGTTTTTGCAGGACCAATGCAACAAGACATGTGTGTAATCTTCTTAAAAATACTTGTGACAGAGTCACTGAAAAAGCTAATATATGTATGTATATATGTATATAAGAAATATGTATATATTTCTTAACTTATTTATATCATAACATTAAAATGTGTCTAATGCATTTTTAGTCAGCTTGATTTTATGAGGTTGCCAGTGCAGCTACTGTATGAAGAGAATTCTTATCACTTCCATGATTCAACTTCAGCATACTAGGCAAAATAAAAGGAGAATTGTAAATCTGTCATACAGTTGTAAAACGGAAGATAAATTACAAAAACATTAAATCTTCAAAGATACATCATGACATGACACAGAGGGAGTAACTAGCAACTTAGTTGATGATAAGTGTAATTTCTTACAGCTCGACTCTAGTAATAAAATTAATAATATTGTTAATCATTATTTTGATTGACGATGACGAAATAAAGCTTGTCATGGTAAATGTTAGTAAAAGTAATAAAAAAAAGTACCACCAATATTAGTATGTAGCTGTTTTTGTAATAGATTTTCCTGCAAACCTAAAATAATGTTTATGAGTCAATATTTAGACTCCTGCATAATTTAATTCTTGATTGGTCATGTACTTTTTAGGCATCCAGGGCAGACTTAAACTCCATAACAACAAATTAAAGGTGTGTCATCCCACCAAATAAAGATAAATTGCAGGGGCAATGATGACATTTGAACTTTCTTTTGCACACTTTAAAGGCTAAAACAATAAAAATACTGGCATGCCCTGAGAAAATGTTTTTTGCTGGGACTTTTAATTGTTTTTTTATGTAATAAATATTACCAAAAGCCTTGAGTACTTCATGGTATTTATTTATTGAGTTGCAACAATATGCAAATGAGCAGCAACACCTTATTTATATATGGCTGCAAAGTGGTTGCTTCAGTGGCAACCTCTGATTCACAAAAACAGTGTAATTCCTACTGTTACATGATAATGTTAGTTAATATATTATTTCTTGATGACAGGATCAACATTACATGAGTTATAAATTCTCTCAAATCATAACTTTCTGCTCTAAATCAATAATTGGTCTGTGTTTTGTGCTAAAAGCCATTAAAATTTAATAATGAGCAATGCATAATTAATCCTCCACCTTCACTGACTGGAAATGTAAATAATCACTTCCATATTGACTACTTATGTAGTCTGCTTTCTACATCCTTTGCTTTTCCTTTATATTTATTTCCTGAAATTTCCACTTATTTCCTTTATTTCCACTGAAAATGAAATATTAAGACTGTATACATGGGGTGGTAAACAGGGCTTAGGATTCTGAGGTAAAATTCTGAGGTATATGGCAATCAAAAACCTGTTAACATCAGAAGTAGGTCAGGTCTATTTGGGTTCATCTTGTTCCCCATGCTCCGCGGGGCAGATGCTGCCCGGTGGATCCCTCCACCATGGATCTTGATCCAGGGCCAGATGAGCTCCATGAAGCCACATAGAACAATAGGATGCAGGTAAAAGCTAAGCTGTCTCTCAGACCTTGGTCTCCTCAGATCAGTCAATAATGGATTTGGCAAGTGACAACACAAAATTTAGTCTACTCTTTAAACATCTATATTTCATATAAAGCAGGAGATTGCCAAAGTTACTTAGAGAATGGAGGGGATAGAGTTTACCACGGGACTAGTACATAGAGTATCCCAGTCAGAGAGAGGCAGGGACTCCTATTATTATTACACAGTATTTATATAGCTTCATCTTTTTACGCAGCGCTGTACAAAGTCAATTGTCATGTCACTAACTGTCCCTCAAAGGAGCTCACAATCTAATGTCCCTACCATACTCATATGTGATTAATGTAGTGTAAGGACAATTTTAAGGGGAAGCCAATTAACCCTACTGCATGTTTTTGGGATGTGGGAAAAAACCAGAGTACCCAGAGGAAACCCATGCAGACATGGGGAGAACCTTTAAACTCCATGCAGATAGTGTCCTGGATGAGATTTGAACCTGGGATCTAGCGCTGCAAAGGTAAGAGTGCTTCCTCTGAGCCACAAGGCTGCCTTTATGTTCAATAGGACAATATTGAAAACAGACCTCGCTGGCATATCATGCTATCACTCAGCCCTCAGTCCAGAGGAAGATTTACACAGAGTTCAATGTTATAATGTCAAACAGGCCATTGTGAAGTTAGCTTGGGAGAAGAGCCCCGTCTGGATAGTGCCTGCATAACTCTAATGCTTGTTAAACACTATAAACAAGATTTTTAGCTTGAGCAGAATTCAGAAAAGAGTTCTGTTATGATTATTTTAGAATGCTTCTTTACAATATATGTTCTTTGTTTTAGATGAAAATGAAATTGATGAAACAAGGCAAATTTATGTTGATCTAAACAACAACACCGAGGCAAGTTTTTTAAGCTATTATTATAACTAAACAGTATTTATTTAGCCAACATGTTACACAGGGCTGTAAATTAAATAGGGTTTGCAAATGACAGACAGATACAGACAGTGACATAGGGGGAGGAGAGGACCCTGCCTAGAAAAACTTACAATCTAAAGTTGCGTACACACTTCCAATTTTTATCGTTGGAAATGAACGACGAACGAACGACGAACGATCGATTGGGCAAAAATCGTTCGTAAAAAAAGTAACCAACGACGCCGACGAACGAGGATAGTCGTTGGAAATGAACGACCGGACCGGCGGATCGGATTGGACGACGATCGTTGACCATCTATCGTGTGTTCGGTCGTTCATTAATCGTCCATGGTCTGAGCATGCGCGGTGAACGAACGTTCGCTCACTTCCTGTGGTGCATGTCACTTTCTGTATTGTTCAAACGATCGCATCTATCGTGTGTACAATATCTGCGAACGATCGTGTCGTTATCTGTATGTACAGGATCGGTGCTATACGATATAGATATCGTGCAGGATCGTTCGTCGTTCNTTTACCAACGATAATAATTGGAAGTGTGTACGTAGCTTTAGATATATTTTAGTAAAGTCAGACAAACAGATGATATATTCTGTTTGATATATTTATATCATATATCATGATATATCATGATGATATATTTCATATATTCATTTCATGTGTTCTTCTTAAACATTTTAATGTCACTCCTTTATTGCTGTAACGTACAAAGCCTGCATCAATAAAGATTTTGGAGAAATCTTCATCTTTCTTCTTGATGACATGCTTTGTGACCTGTGCTCCATTCATTACAGCTGTGCATAACAGGAAGTTGTGTTTTTACCAGTGGATATGTTTTACCATATTTCCTAGGTGTTTAGTAACAAAAATACTTCAGTAGTAAATCAGATAACTCCATTGATGTGTCCACAGTGTAAAACGTGTTACTTGGGTTGCATCTTTACTTGTTAGCATACTAGGACCTTTTGACATGTGACTTTTATATTACCTTTATTTGTGTCTTTGTTGTATCTACATTTTTTGTTCTGTAGTCTCCCTTACATATAAAATAAAAAAATTAAACATATAAATAAAGCAAAAAACAGCTTTAGCTTTTGTTCTTACCTTTAATTTGTGGATGCTCCCCACAGCATTTCTGCCAAAAAAAAAATGTCTTCCATCTCCTGTACTGATTGATGCACCAGGGATGCTGAGGATATTGTGAGTACAGGGCATCAAAGACATACCCCTTGAGGGGGCACTATCAACTTACTATAGAGGGGAGCCATCATCACATTAGTGCCATGCTCTGCATCATTGTGGACCTACTGCTGGCAGAAAACTACATGTCACATGATTGGACTGAAAAAAGTACTACTAGTTAGGGCTAAACCAGCATTTACTTGGCATAAAGGCAGATGAAAAACCAGTAATAGCAAAAACATATTTAATCACTTTACAATTAACACATAGTTAAATCTGACTGTTATAGTGTAACAACTGTGAAGAAGAATGTTTATTCGATTTTTAATATTTTATTTTAGAGAATGATTATGGCTTTTGAAGAACTTCGAGTTCAAGCTGAGAATTCTAGAAATGAAATCTATAGCCAAAGTATAAAGTTGATTTTATGTTTATTTTTAAAATTTATATGGGATTTTCCCTTCCCTTCTATCTTGTAATAAAACTTAAAACTTAGATATTCAATATTGAGTTCCCAGGTCTGTCCAATACCTTCCTAAGATCAGGGGTGGGGTGCTGTTACAATTCTTTCTTTTTTGCCATGGTGTGGAATGAATAATGTAAGAATAAATTGATACCATTAAACAGTGAATTGTTGGTAGGCTGCTAATTAAAATGACTAGAAAATTGATTGTGTACACATAAATGGCTTCCAGAGTAAGTTAATTTCTATAAGATGGATTTTATTACAACATTGTTTGGACTAATCAAGATATAGGTTTTATACAATTTAGGTGTCTATGTCCCTAAACTACGTTTCCCATGTATGTATTCGGTTTCTAGTAGAAGTAGTGGAATGATTATCTTAAGTATGATGGTAGGATGTTTTTTCTGTTATCTAAGATTCTATGCTCCATACCTTCACATTGTATTGAATAAAGTAAACTATAAACAATGCATGTGAATATATGTCTTTTTTCAAGTAAAATATGAAGCCCAAAAAAGGCAAGAGATGCAAGAAGAACATGGCCTTGAACTAGCAAGAATTAATAAGCAGGTAGGTTTTATGCAACACCTTTAACCAGTTGCTTTGTATAAAAATTATATTATGATGTATTGTTTTTTTTTCACTCTTGGGCTATGTTCAGACTTGCTGTGTACAGCTAGGTGTCCAGGATCATTTCAGGAAAACAAAGCTTGTGTTTGCAAAGGCCTGTGCAGGCATTTGCAAAAGACCATACAATCATTTACAAGCATTTTTTTTCTGGCATTTTAGATGCATGAAAAAGTTGAGTTTTTTTAATTCAGTATGGACTCATGAACAATTCCCTGGCATTAAAAACCTACAAATACATGTAAATGCCTGGTCAAGCATTTTGGAGCAATTCAATGCAAGTATATATAGCATCCCCCCTAGAAACTACATGGAACTTCTGATAACCACTTGTAAACGCTACTGCCTGAAAAAGCCTGCAAATGCCTGCACAAAAAGACAGACCCATTTATTTTCACTAATCACTATGGCAATCAGCCATTAATTCTACTGCTTTGTGATGTGGAAATCTTTGTTGAGACTGACGCTGCTCTGTTATTAAAGCAAAACCTTTGAACCTAAATTAGAAAATTTAGGCAGGCAGGCTATTACTGAACCATAACAAAAACCTGCAAAAGGAACAGGTGAAAATGGCCATGTGCGTGAAGGAGCAAGGACAAGTGAGTGTGTTATCTGCCTGCTCAGTTTTTCTAATCTTAAATTTAGTTCTGCTTTAATTGATCACTTGTTACTTCATCCTGTTAAAGTTTTACAGTTTGTACATTTTTAAAGTAAAAAAATTCTTCCTTATTTCTGTAAAATGTAGTAATATTTTGTATGTGATCTTTTTTGCATTAAAAAGGGTTGAAGAGTTCCAACAACCTTGGAATGGTTTTCTTAAAATCATTTGCTATTACCTGTCAAATATTTTTAATCCCAGAGCAGATCCATTCCAGGTTTGCTGGATCACCCAGGTTCTCACTTGTTAGTTTATCTTTTCCAGTCTTGGACAGTTTTGATAAATCGGGCCCATTGAGGTTGATCTATTGAAGATATATAAGCTGTTTACATAGCAAAGTGAATCATCCCCTGGAAAATGTAGCTTAGAAAAAGTTGTAAAAATTCACTTTGCAGAGAATACCAAATTTTATGCAGGGAAATCCAAAACTGCATTTTTATTGGTGCATGATTGGTTAGTTGAGGACAGCAGAACTTCCCTTCATTCACTAAGCTAAGTGAAATATAATTTCAAGGGTATAATTCACTATATTAGGTGAAAAGCCTAAGTTCCTAGAAAATCAACATGGAAGTTCTTTAGAAATTTGGCTATTTTCCCTTTGCCATTTTGGTGCATTTATCTTCTGTATGGACTGTCTCTCTCAAGATAATAACAAACCAGAATTTTATGAGAAAGCAATTAGTGAATTTCTAGACACAAAAGTGAAGTACGGGGAATATTAGATAGAACATTCCTCTTCATGAGGTGATTGCATTAGAGCATGTCCACTAAATATGCATCACATTAACCTAATGGTATTTTAGTTTTTATGTATCCTATTGCTTACTAAATTTAATGATATTGTTCTAATTTTGTTTTACCAGCTATTGGAATTGACCAAAGAAAGAGAAGACCTTGTTAGCAAGCTGTCAGAACTCAAACTTCAGCTGTGTGAATCAGGGAGCAAAATTGAGCAGTTAAAAGAAGCATCAAGTAGGAAATGCTTAATGAATGTATATGTTTATGCATACAAATATGAACTCTTAAGCTACGTACACATCAGATGATTCTTGTTCGAGACATGTGGAGCTTGCCTTAGGGTTATGCTTGTCTTGTGTTTAGCAAACCCACCATGGCAAATGTATTAAATGACTATTCGATAATGACTGCTGTACACTCCTATGGAGAGAGCACAATGGGGTGTGCTTGCTTGTTCTCCCCCCTCTATTGAACAGAATAGCTCTGTGTGTACAGTTTACTGCCTATTCATTAATGTGTCACTGGAATAGTTAACAAAATACAAAAGTCACTATACACTTTTAACCAATTCCTAAAAATTACACAAGGAATTACACAAAGGAATTGTTGCAATTTTACATGCTAGGCTTGCTTGTTCAAACATCTTGAAGACTAGTTGTATACCTCCACATGTGCACCTCCATTTTTAACAGCTTTCAGCCACCTTCGGAGGCAAGTCTTTTGGACGTTTTGCAGAATCTCTTCCCCGACCTCTCTGCAGGCTGTGCGGATTTATTCCTCAGGCTGTGACAGGTTACGGGGCTTTGTGGCATACACCTTGTTTTTGCTATAGCCCCACAAATAAAATGCACAAGGTGTCAGGGCAGCGCGGAGCCCATTCTAGGGGACCCCTTTGACTGATCCATCAGTCAGGAAACTCGATGTTCAGGAATTCTCTGACTAACCGGGCAAAGTGGGAGGAGGCTCCGTCTTGTTGAAAAAAGACGTTAGCACAGTCCTCGCCTGAAGGTGTGGCACAGCAAACTCCTGTAACAGTGGTCGTATTACCGGATGCTTCATGGAAGAAAAATGGTCCAATCAGCCCTGTGCTAGACATAGCACACCAAACCACCAGCTTCGGAGAGTCTCATTCATGCTCGATAATTTCTGCTGGGTTTGATTTTCCCTTTGTGTTACACTTTGGAGCAGTGTGATGGCCATAAAGCTTCTCAGACTCATGTTGAACTGCAGTCGGGGACTGAAAAACTTCTTGCCAAGCGGCTATTTTTGCAACACTGCTCCAATGTCAATCGGTGAGCCATGGTCAAGAGAATGGTTACAAAAACTGCAAAACCTAAGATGTCATATGCTGATGGTCTCAAGTCCCGAATGATACCTGGAGTGAAATAGAAAAAAGGAAGTGTGAAGTGACTTTTGGAACACCCTGAATATACTGTAAATATCAATATATTAAGGTTTTAGTTCACTGCCATTGTTTTTTTGCAATGAATTTGCTATGAATATCCAGAATTAGATTAAAGTTCAAGAAATAGGAACAACGTAAAAAGCAGTGCATAGCCTTTGCCTCTAATCTGCTGAGACACAGGAGCCAGTAAATTGAAGGAATAGATGACCAACCCCCTTTTTTTCAAATGTTGTGATAATACAAGTCATATTGCCCATATATCTGACCTCATGTGATTCTCCATAGCTTTGCTTGTCCTCCCACATCTTTTTTGACATTGGCTTGCTTATTAGCCCCAGGAAATGTAATAACAAAATATGCCCTCAAAATAGGCCATGAAGCGGTTTGCTGCAGAGTTTGTGAGGGTAAAATGAAAACACGAAATGAGATTTGAACAAGAAGGAGAGCAAAGAACTATGGTGGGGAGATCTCACGCTGAATAATGTTGCATCTCTTTTGTATTCACCAGAACCTGAAATATTACTTTATCACTATTTTATTCAATTTAATAGAGACTCATCATTCAGAATTGGAAGACTACCAAAATAAAACTAAAGAGATCACTCAGCAATTGGAAGAAGCTAACATCCTAATTAGGAATACTAAGGTAAAGGCATTGTTGAATGTGATTAAAAACACATATATTCAGTTATACTTGACTGAATGACTGGATATCTGGGGCTTTGAAACTGTCATTACCAACAAAGGCTTTTCTACTAAGTATTAAATACATTTCAGTAAGCGTGTTCAATACCTATTCCCTGTGCCATTCCACTTTATTACTCAAGTGAAAACATAACGGGGTCACCTACTGTTTGACAGCCCTGCTCCCCCTTCTCCTGCCCATGATTTGCCGAATTTTGAACCCAGACCAAGGATGTTTAGTTTGAATCAAGGATCCACTAGTAGTGTTGGTCAAATATCTCACTATTCGTTTCGACAGCTATTCGATCGAATAGGGGGGTATTGTTTGGGTGATCAAACGTCCAAATTGAACACCATTAAAGTCAATGGGGGGGAAAACGTCTGTGCAGCCATGGGAATCGTCCTGTCTGTGCCATGGGCCGTGGAGTCACATACAATTCCACTAGGGCTGCAAGAGCAATCAGAGGAGTGGAGCTGACAGCTGACTGAGCACCAGAGGTGATTAATGGGGAGACTTGTCCCCATTTAGCCTCTAGTGCCCGGGGATCCCACACTGACAGGAAGATTCCCATCATCCTGTCTTTGTGGGATAACCTGTAAAAAAAATAAAAGTTAGTTACACAAATCACACACATTCAATAAATTACCATTAAAGGCTTTTTTTTAACACATTTTATTACACACAAAATTGCGAAGTAAAATTCCGTGTTTTTTTGGGTTGGGTCTATCTGAATTTCAACAGCCATATTAGGGTGGAATATAAGGACAACCCGAATTCGACCACCAACACTATCCACTAGTGCCCACATCTGTTGCCAGTCTTATGTTGACCTAATTATGACACCCCAGCACAATATGTGTCAACATTGAAACAAATTAAAAAAACTTCCCTTTGTGTAACTGGGAGTAATTGGTATTGTACTTGGTGAAGGGTCAACCTAAGGCTGGGTCTACACAAACGTTTTTAAAAACGCATGTAAACGTTCCTACTGCCTTTATATGCATTTTTAGGCAAGCTTTAAAAAGCTGTTAAACGTCTATGGAAGCATTTACCTGTGTTTGTGGATGTTTTTCAGCATTACCGCCGCGTTTTAGTTTTTTTAAAGTTGCAAGCGGCTTTTTAGAGAACGCTCATAAACGTGCCTCAAGGAAACGTCCTGGTCTGGATTAGCCCATTGGAATGCATTGGAGGCTTTTAAAGCCTCAGGTTAAACGCTTGAGAAAAAGTTGGTGAAAACTAAGCCAAAAGAGATTGATTCATGCAGCTAGACATGTTTTGTCAGATAAAAGTCGGTACTTAAGTTTACATTGTTTAATATTTGAGTATATATGCTACTTAGTAATCCATTGTCATACCTAATATTTGCTTATTTTTAAATTAGAAATGCATATTTTACAAAGAGTTTGGTTTTTGTTTAGGATGCACTGAACATCAAAGAAAATCAGTTGCATGATGCAGAGGCAAAGCTGTTTGAAGTTGCCAAAGAGAAAGAAATAAAAGAAAAAGAACTTAATGAAACACAAGCTCAGTGTGCCTTGCAGCTTTCTGATCTTCAAACTGAAGTTAAAAGTTTAAAAGAGCTGCTTGTATCTGAACAAGCCAAGTAAGTGCTTTCATTCGAGTGTGTTTTTTTACAATATGCTATATGTATAGCAATTTATTGTACAAATGTCACCATAGAAAATCAGGAAACAGGAAACTTATTTTAAAATACTGGGCTGCTTTAATCCAGAACAATACATACTTTATATGATGGTCATTGCCTTTTTCTCACTCATCTTGTTGGAAATTTGCAAGAAGCAGATGCAATGACCTGTAGGCACAAATTTTAAAATCCTAAATCTTTTTTTTTTAAAGAAAACATGTAGGTTTAAGTTCAGGTATGTTTAGGTAAACAAATATTTTCCATATACAAGAGGCATGTGTATTCTTACTTCAGTTTCAATGGCCTTTTTTCCAGGTGGGGCAGTGCTCCAGCATGAACTGCATTTTGCCTATATGACTAAATATAGAGCATTACTGATATTGCAGAGGAACAGAATAGTAATAAATGTATGCAGGTATTAAGGAAAAACATAAAGCTGTCAGGGGTGCTTGCAACAAATTTTTAAAAAGATGATTTAAACCATTGGAATTAAAGATTACGTTTTTAGTCACTGCTGTCAGAAATTGTGAATATGGTCAAGGAAAGTATCATAAAAAATGTGAAATAAAAACAAATGTATATACCGAATACTACAATTATGTGTGTTACTCACATAAAGTAAATTCCTTCAACTCCCTCTTCTGCAAAAAACAAAAAAGGAACATTGCCATTTACATTTATTTAATTTTTTTTTATTTCAGTTTTTGTGTCCTCATTTAAGAAGATTTTAAAACATGTTATTCTTTCAGATTGGAAGAAAAAGTAACTGAATTGGCAGACGCAGCTCTGGAGATGCATAAGATGTCTGTTCAAATTGGTAAAATGAATTGCAACAATGATAAATATACTTTCCTGATATTTTGCAACAAAACAAAAATTAACATAAATTTTCTTTATTAGTTGTTCTCATTTCTTATTATTTGCAGTTTTAGTAGATTCACATAATAAATAGTCTGTGGAGTAAAACATAATGATAGCTTAAAGCATTTACCTTTTTACTGGTTGCAGATATACTGCCTTATTAGCAATGGGCTCTTGGCTTTCAGTTCACAGCAATATTGACTAATTGAAATTTAGATTCTGGTATTATGCAATATTCTTTACTATTGTAAGACACAGAATCTCAGAGGAATAACTAGAATCCACTACATTAATAAATCTTTTTTTGCATTTTCTGTCTTTAACCGTACCAACCAGGACTTTAATGTTTTATATCTGCACTTCATATGTGCATATAAAGCAGAAAAAAATCACTTTTCTGGTTTTCTATTTTGTGCTTTGTGAATGGCTGAGAGATAAAACAACACCATTACCGTTTACTTTGGAAGACAACCTACCAAGGCCAAGTACCGTATTTTTCGCCGTATAAGACGCTCCGGCATATAAGACGCACCCAATTTTAAAGGAGGAAAATCTAGAAAAAAATCATTCTGAACCAAATACTGTACTATTCCCCTTCTGATCACTCATGTGCCATTCATACCGTATTCCCCTTCTGATCACTCGGCAGGGATCAGCTTGCTTCCGGGTTCCGTGCTTTGCGGGGGCGCGTGTGCCGGCTTCTTCTCGCTGTGCTCTGCAGGAAGGAGGAGACACGCGCTGCAGCCAGCATCGAGGAGAGGAGAGAAGAGGAGACGTACGCAGGATCGGGTGAGTATGTTGTTTTAATTATTTTTTAAAACGGCCTTTGCCGTATAAGACGCACCCAACCCACTTTTACCCGCCAGTTTTGAGGGAGAAAAAGTGCGTCTTATACGGCGAAAAATACGGTAAATGCATTAGTATTCCGATGGGGCCCACTCAGTTCTTTTTAACTCTCTTGGACTTAAAATGCCTGCCTAGCGTAGATGACAAATATGTTGATAATAGGATAGATGGAAGCCTAAATACCCTCCGAATCTCTAGTGGTGGATATTTATTTGGACTAAGGGGGTATTGCTATTACATTTTTACATTGTGTGCATGAAAGCAGTACAAAAAAAGGAACAAATATGTAACACATTTTTAATTATTGTTATTTTACACACAGGAAAAAAGGGAAGGTCCACACGCCTGTGCACACATCACCGTGCGTAAAATAATAATAACATTTGACAGCTGGCACCAGTGAAAGGTTCTAGTACTGCTCACTGCAGCCCCTATATATTCCCTATGTGGTCAGCCACAGGGGGAATGCGGCATCATTTTCTGCTGTGTGAATGTGGTAAACCCTCCGCAACCTCACTACCCATGTGAATTGGCCCTAGAGGAGACATAGCCCAATAAAACACATTACGCATGGGGGAACAGCAGCAGGTCAGCATGGATAAAATGTATTCCAAATTAGAAGCTAAGTGAGTCACATTTAGATTGGATTAATAGTGATCTTTTGCCATCCTTCGAAGGTACAGAGCTGGCCTTTTCTTCTGATTGCATTTCTGCTTAACCTATCTAGATTTCCTTTTTATTAATACAGATGTCCTCTACTATTTGTAGGGATTAAATGATGGGTGGGCAAGATATAGCATACAGTTTTAAACAGCAAGTTTTCCTGTTTTCTTCTCCGTGTGCAGTCCTGCCGTGATAGCATCAGTTGTTCAAAAGTAGCCTTTTGTAGGCTAAACACAAAAGCTAAAAAATATTTCCAATTTTAATTCTAGTGTTATGCAAAGTTGTAAAACACACTGCTTTTGAAATCTGGCAGTGAGGGTTTAATTAGGGATCTGCATACTTCATTTCCTTATGCCTTGTGTATTTCTGTGGCTCGATTTCTGAATAGAACCAACAATGTAAACAGCATTTTCCAAGACTTCACCTGCAATAACTTTACAACTAGAAAGGTGGGCCACTGCTTTGCGCTAGTTGTAGCATTTTTCTATTTTATTGTTTTTCTTTTTCGTATGGACTTTAAGTGAAAAGAGTAAACAGGACCGTGGTTTTTTAATAATATTCCACTGTGTCCAGAGCAAAGTCTTTGGGTGGCATATTTTGGGTTGCCTTGTTTACTGCATGTTTGCTGGCTATTAAGCATGTGCAACACAATGTGCAGGCATACTAAACCGAAGTTAATGTCCTACTGTTTGTCAGTGTCATTTATTTCCAGCTAGAGCTCTTTTTAGTGACTATGCCAAGTTTCTTGAAAAGAGCTCTTTTGACCATTGCAGGCACTCTATGCTTACCAGAGATTTTAAAAAAAAAATTGCAAAATCATCACATCAAAATCATCACATCAAGTCATCACACACCAGTTGGTCTATGTTGAACAGAGACAGTCTGAAATATTTTTTGTTACTACTTATTTCCCATTGTTGAGCCTGGGAATATATTTGATTTTTATCCAGTAAAATTAGTTTATTAGTTCACTACCAGCATGTTGTCTGTTTGATTTGACTGTTATAAATATAAATATACTAACCTAAAAACTTTCATTTACTGATGCATCTTTTCTCCTTTGCCAACAAAAGAGCCTTTTTATTTTGTGAATAGGAAGTAATTGGTCAATTGGAGAGAATAGGGTATACAAAAAACAGCATGTTTCTGTGAATTGGAGCTGCCACACTGTTGCCGAGCCACACGTATGGCTCAGCTTTACTGTTCCCTGGAACTAAACTTTGTATCTTTGTACATTAACAAAGCAATGGAAACAGATGGGGGTACACCAAAAGAGGTGTTCTTTTATTATGATTGGAGTTTTCTTAAAAATCAGCTAAATACATTCCAGATGCATCAAACCAAAAAGATTGCAAAGCCTTACAGGTAATTTTCTTTGCCAAACAGCCACATTCTGGGTAGAAAAGCCTGTCTATGACCAGGATCCTCTAGAGAAAGACCTTTGCTCCCTGTGGTAAAGCACTGACTGCAGAGTTACAGTGGGAGCTCTCTAACCTTCAGCCGTTGCTATGTACAGAAAATAGGCTTCTTTTCCACAACACACTTGTCAAAAACAGGTTTTTCTGTGCAGGATGTTTCTGCTTTCAAAAGTCATTTTCTTACTTACTGTAAGACTTTTTGTTTTGATGCACTTAGAAATCAAATCAAAGGTTTAATGTAAAATTCTATTAGGAAATCATCTCCTTGGTACTCTCTCTTAAATAAATAAAATAAAACAAAAATAAATCATATCTGTTATTCAGTGTTCCATGACAATAAAAGGGATGACATTTTTAGCTATTGTAAATTTTATTTTGTGCTTGTCTGTAAGAATTTTAGAAACTACTGGAATGTTCATGTTTTATTCCATTAGTGTAAAGCTCTACAAGTTCAGAAAGACCTGGAGAATCAGTTATCCAAAGATAAGTCAGAAAACCAAATACTAATGAAAAAAGAGCAAGATCTTGCTGTCAGTTTTGCTAATCTTCAGGTACAGTAATGATTTAGTAAAAGTGTTTTTAAATCTAAAAACAACGTCTGTTTCATATATTGTGGATTTCCAGTCCTTAGACAAGATTGCTGCATTGTTTTTTTTTCTGGCCCTTTATTCCTGGCTTTCCCTTTATTTTAACCTGGTAATCATGTGAATAGTACATTACATTGTCACAAATGGTTACAAAGACACAGGAGTTTTGGCAGGATTAACAACTATACTAATTATTTGCTGAAAATGTTTTTAGGCTGAGCAAAAAAAAAAAAAAAAACAAATGCAGCCACCACACCTGAAAATGGTTTTGCAAAATATTATTTTTTTACTTGGGTTTTTATTTACCCATTAGTTGGTGATGATATTACAGCTAATGAGCATACAATAAAAATCTGTATTCCTGATACTTAGCATTTCAGTGCTTAGTTAAATTGTTTCCAACTGACACAAATGCAGTATGTGTATGCTCCCATCCATTACACATCTACTATAATAGATGTTCAAAAGATGCCTCTAATTTTAGAATCATCTTCTGTTTAAAATACAGGAAAGCAAGACTTTGAACAGCTGCAAACCTAGTACCATTTACACAGCTGGGAAATAATCATTTTATGAAGGTAGAAACTATTACTTTAGTATGAAAAAGAGTGGGTTTGACGTAGGAAAAAAAGATGTTAAATAATAGTCAAATTGCCTTAATATTCATACGTATGAGGTGACCACCACACAAAAACCTCACCACCACACTGGGTTGCAGCAAGCTTGCTTCTCTGCTTGTCTCTTTATTTTGCTGCCTTAGTGTACATTATATCCTAAAGAAAACAGTGAGTTTAAAGTTTCAAATGATTTTAAAACTGGTAAACATAGTTAGTTGTGAATGCAGGAGAGAACAGTTATAACAGAACCTTTTTTTTTTCTTCTTTGGTTGAGGGTCAATCTTTTTGAAAGATTTTCCCTACTTCTTGTGCCAGTGACATCTTTGTTACCTGGAAAAAGCAAAGTGAGAATTCTATTTTAACACATTTTTTTATGTAGGTAGTGAAAACAATAAGCTTTTTAGGTGTCTGTTTCCCCGCATAACTCTTCCTTTTACAGTTACAATTTTGTCATCAAGAAAAGAAAGAGTTTAATCCCTGCAATGAGACACAGACGTAAAAAAAATCTGTTATGTATTGTATTGGGTTATTATTTTCATTTTTCTGTTATAGGTCCAGTTTCATAATGTAACAGTAGAAAATACTGACTTAAAGAAGTTGCTTGGTGATTTACAAAATGTTCACAACCACTTATTGGAGACATCAAAGGACAAAGATGTAAGAATATGTTTATAATATATATATTGTATTTGGAATGTATGCTGTTCCCATATATTCCTCTAACCGACCTCAATTTTGGTGGAAATGTTATGTCCAGGGAATTTTCAAAAAAATTAAAAATTGGGCAGGCAGGTATAAAACCTGTTATCCCAACTATACTTTAACTTTTTCACCATATCCACGTTTCCCAAAAATCCCCAGTCTGTTTGTGTGCTCTCATGTATGTGGCCAAATGAAGCTGTATTAATTTTGTTTAATGTTTCAACCTTTTTTTTTTCCAGAATGAAATTGATGTTCTAAAAACACAAATAAATGTTTTAGCTGGGGATATAGACCATTTGTCTAGACATATTGATGAACTGAAGGCTGATATAAGTACAAAGGAGTAAGTATGGGGTTTAACAAAGTGCAAAAATAAATAAAGCGGATTAATAAGAAAATATTTGAAGTATGGAATTTGAGCAGCTGAAGATTGAGTATAGCAGGGTTTCTCTGATAGACCTGATAGGAACCCCTTGAAAAAACTAAAAGTTTAAAAGGTCGATAAACACTGTCTTCAGGCCCTATTAATTAAACAGGAAATCTGACACATGGACTAAACTGCAACCTCCTGCACAAAGTGCTTTCAACTAGTTTCCATTAAGTTGAAAAAAGATTAGGAGTGCAGTTAAGCCTGCAAACTACAGCGGTCAACTGCAGTCCTGAAATTAGCCTTCAAATCACATAAACACCCAATGGATAAAAAGAAACATCTCACACAAAGGTTTCCGTTTCAGTCCTGCTGTCACAGTGAAGTAAATTGGGTAAGGAGCTACCTGGTGGAGTCCCCAAAAACTAAAACATTGTAACACACCTTTCACCTGGGCATCTATTCCATTTTTTCCCATAAGGTATTAGATGCGGCAGTGTGATGTACTTGTTAATGGCAATAATTGAAAAACACAGCACTTGCCCCTCTGATGTTTGTTTTTTTGGCTTTTGCAATGTTTTTTGCAGTCTTTGCTCTCCATATGGTTTGTTACTGAGCAGTCCAGGAATTTCAATGACAAGGCTTAGCATTTTTTAGAGGCCACACAGTGCTGGTCTCCATGGAACATGTATAGGTAAATGTAAGACCTGTCGATAGTTGATTGCTTGAGGTTACATTGAGGTGTTTATTGCCATCGCAGCTGACTTGATATCTTAAAACTGAATTGTCTGGTTGCCTGTTTTACAAGTTAACATGGGTACTGTTTATGGTGTAAAACCACTTTGATAAACATTGATTGGCAAAAAAGGAAATTAAAACAGTGCAATATAAATGATGTGTTCATTAATTCTGTTATTTATTTTTTTGTTTAACAGGTTACAATATGCAGATCTTAAAACAAGTTATGAAAAAATAGCCAAAGAAAAAGAAGAAACCCAAATCACTGATTCTACTGGCAAGGATCATTCAAATTCACAAAGAAATATCAAGGTGTGTTTAAATGTTTTTTCTTTTACAAACAAAGCATGTAAAACCATGAAAGTGTAACGTGTACATTAAACCTAAGGGCATAACATTCTTTTGAATAAACGTTTTTTTTATACTTTCTTTGCATGTCACTGTGATCAATGACATAAAATTCAAAAATTAAATTCACATTAAATATCAAAGATAGTAATGTTGTAAACTCACAACCAATTTATATTCATTATAAGTTTACCCACAATCAGCAATGTCTAGCATATAAATTTGTGTCCACTCAATCACATATCCTGTACTTTAAATCTTAAATGAAAATTTGTATTTTGTCACTCAGCATCTCTGTCCAACTTGGGTAAAAAAAAAATATATATATATATATATATATATATGTGTGTGTTTTAGTACACGCGGTGCACTAATAAATGTCCTAGGGGACAAAAAAGCCTCCTTTTAATAATATACCAAATATAAATTCCCACTCTATTCATCTAAAAATATGTATACCTTTTATACAACAACCTGTGTTGATGTAAATTGTGCACAACACATTCGTAAAACATGTCCTTACTGTTTAAATCCCCAACTTTTTTAATGTCAAAATTAAATTGAGCAGGAGTTCCCTCTCAATTTCATGATCTTGTATGTAAGTGCTATAGATTTAATTTGTATTGTAGTTTTTGATTTGTATTTATATGATATGTTCTCACACTTAGGTCCTGGTGTAGAAGGGAAGGGTTTGGGTTCATAGAGCACTGGGCTGACTTTTCATTGGGGTACAACCTGTATGCCAGAGATGGTTTGCACCTAAATGAAAGGGGGTGTGTTGTGCTAGGGGAAAGATTTAAGGGAATGATGGAGGGATATTTAAACTAGGACAGAGGGGGGTGGGACAGTCAAATAAGGTGGCAAAAAGGTTAGTCAGGGGTCAGACACTAATGGAGGGTGGATTTGGGATAGTTGAGGGGAGGATTATGGATAATTGTAAGGAGCTTCCCATGTTACAAACAAACATTGAATTGTGCAGTACTAGTTGTACTGAAAAACAAAGTGATTTGGCAAACAAGGATGGTAAATGCAGCAATGGTTTAAAGAAACTGTTCACCAATGCTAGAAGTCTAGCAAACAAGATAGGGGAGTTGGAAGCCTTAATGAGTGAAGAGAATTATGACTTAGTTGGCATTGCTGAATCCTGGCTTTGTTCTTTGCATGACTGGGCTGTCAATATTTCTGGGTATACTCTCTTTCGTAAAGACAGAGTCAAATGAAAGGCTGGTGGTGTCTGTCTGTATGTGTAAAGTGATTTGGAAGTGAATGTGAAGGAAGAAATTGCGGAGGGAACAAGTGATGAGGTTAAGGCATTTTGGGTGGAGTTGAATGTGTGGTTGAAAAACACAATTAATGATTGGAGTCTGCTATAGACCCCCCAGTGCTAAGGAAGAAATAGAAAATCAACTACTAGCACAGATAGAAAAAGCAGCAAAAAGTGGAAGTGTTTTTTTATATCTGGGATATGTTTACTTCCCTAGTGGTTGAACTTAATGGATTTATGTCTTTTTCCAACCTAACCTACTATGTAACTATGTAACTTTGAACACAATGTATTTTAAACAATGTATTTTTAATGTTTATACAAAATTGAATTATTAAAGAAATTATAGATTTTGTTCATGTTGAAGCCATTGCCTCTAAAGTCCCAGTTTTCTTTGCAAATTTACAAAAATGAATATTTAATCCTTGAAGAATTTGTTTAAAGAAACATTCATGTATTTCATGGATAACAAAGCTCATTTGTTGGTAGTTCTGCAAGCATGTTAAACTTTTTTTCTTTTTTTATACCGTAAGTTAATTAGGTAGTTCTCCTGTGTCACTGTTGTGAGATCGCCCATAGCAACAGGGGGTGTTTTAAACAGGAAACAGGGCCTTCAGGTTTTCCGTGCAACAAGAATTTTTATTCACTCATACTATTTACACACAAAAACAGGCAAAATAAAACAAACAGCAAAAATAAAGCCTGGCCACTTGGCCTCTAACTCACTGTTAGATCCTTTACTAACAATCCAGCCCAACCTAGTGCTGACATGCAAATGGATTTCTGTTTAGACCTGTTGGGAATATTGATATTGATTCTCGTTGTGTGTATAAACGATCAGTTAAAACTGATTAGAATTATTACTTTTTGCCCGTGAAAAGCAAACAGAAGGGCAAAAAGTTGCACACACATGTAGAGCATTTTGGGACAACTGCTTGATTGTTTTACCAGAATCTTCTTCTCAGAAGATCAATCTCTTTGGTTGGTTAAGTGCAAAATTGGCATTCTCTATGCTTATGTGTATTGGGCCTTATGTAACGTTCACAGACTAGTGGTTTTTCAAACACTATCATTTACTCTAAGGCTACGTACACACTTGCAATGCTTCTCATCCGATAATCGGCTCAGGAATGATATCGGACGAGAATCTGGTGTGTACAGCGCCAGTTGTCTATCGTCAAAACGACCGTCCTGGCAGGTCCACGAATGATGGACGACGAATGATCGTAATGGAAGCATAGGGGGGAGCGTGCAGCGTGGTGCCGTGGTCCCTCTCGATAGAGAAGAACGGTGCTGTATGTACAGCACTCATTCAGGCATCGCGCAGTCCTTAGTTCTTGGAAAAGATCATGAAAGATCCTTCCAACGACAATTATTGCACGTATGTGTACCCAGCTTAACTCTATCAGTGTCCAATAATGATTTTTATGGCTTTGTCTTCAGATAAGAAATTAGTTCCTGTCAAGCTGCCTGACTTCAGACTTGTAATACAGGCACTGGCCTGTGAGTCAAGGAAAACATGCGCTGCACATTTAGTAACAAAGTTGTAACCTACTGGGACGTAACCTACACAGCCGCAATGAATACATTCAATAACATAATTAGTTATTGGGAACACAATTATGACTTTATTTGTGTAGCTTCAGATCAACTTTAAATGCAAATCTTATCTGTCTGTGGACTATTCATCTACCTTTTTTTCCTTTAATAATTCATTTTGTCTTGATCTAACATGTTCTATGTATGTTTATTTATTTTAATCTATCTATGTGTAGTGTAGTAAAAATATTTTTCTTTTTCTATGATTAAATTTAGAAAAGACAATGTGACTTTAAAGGAGCAACTGAAAGACAAAGACAAACAAATTAAGAACCTAAGCAATGAATGTGAAGATGAGGTATTGCCTTTGTCATATGCTTGTTAAGATTGCTGTCAAGTTGTGAAAAAAATCACACATGCTCTTCCTGATTAAGGCAAACAATCTAATATTTGAATTTATCTCTTGTGAATATTGGCCTGTAAATCACTGGCTCTAAATATGGATTTAAAAAGACAGCACTTAAGAATAACATACCTTCAAAGTGCATGTTAAAACTTCCTATATTTTCCTTTTTGTTCCTTCCCCACTTTTTTTCATCATCAGAACACATAATATCACATTACTCTGCACTATTGCACCTATCAGGAGCCCTCTGCCCTGATGCAAGAAATTATTATGCAAATATCAAAATGCCTTAATTAGGAAATATCAGTGTGGCCAGGTAGTCGGGATAGGAAGGAAATGACTAGATGATGGTGGATGTTCTTCAGCCCAGGTCCTATCTACATTACTGAAGCTTTGAATGCACTTTTGACTTATATTTGGTAGATAGTTTCACATGTGTACATGGAGTTCCACAATTCTTTTATTTATACAGCACCAATTCAGCATTTGCTATTATCTAGATGAGCCTATATAAAGGTGGTTATACAATCTATTCTATGATTCAATTACTCTCCCTTAACAAGCCAAATTTTACTAAACAATGGTTCAACATGTATACCAAACTGTTTGCCAGATTAAGTGCATTGATTACAAACATGCAGCTATCTATACATACATACATACACACAGATCAAGACACACGACCACAAACTGTCAAAATTTTTCTTACCTGTTGATTGTTTCTCATACTTACCACAGATGGGTTGCAATACCCTGTATCTCCAGCATCCCAAGTGGCTTGGTTGCTCAACAGGGGATCCAACATTCATGCCCCTATGTCTTTTAAGCTTTCACTAGATCTTAGTCAGAGCTTGTCCTCTGGCACCTAATTACTCAGTGGTTAAATAAGGTTTTCCAAGTCTCAGACCAACCCTTGCTTATGATAGATTTATGTTTCTATCTTGCAGTGAGCTAAGATTTTTTTAACTGTTGAACAGTTTTTTATCTTGCTTCCATGTGACCTTTAGTTGGCTGCCACCTGGACAATGTCTTGCCTGACTTTTTGAACCCTGGATCTCCATTTATACCTGAATGGCTGAATGGGGGCTAAGCTATAGGTAACGTGTTCAGTATTAAGCTGCGTACACACGTCCAATAATTATCGCTAGAAACCACCGACGAACAACCAAAAAAGTGACCAACAACGCAGACGAACGAGCATTGTCGTTGGAAATGAACAACCGTCACGGCGGATCTGATTGGCCGACGATCGTTCACTATCGTGTGTACAGTCGTTCAGTGATTGTGCATGTTTCTGCGGTACACTTTCTCCTTTACATGTCACTTCCTGCATCGTTCAAACGATTGTATCCAGCGTGTGGACACTGTTGGTGGATTATATTTGAACAATCATATAGTTACAGCATGTACAGAATTGTGCACAATATGATTTTTTAAGTATAATCGTGCATAATCGTTGATCGGTCGTAATCTTTCGTTTTCTAACAATAATTATTGTAAGTGTGTACCTAGCGTTAGATTGACTGAATAGCACTGACATTTGACCAGGGCCTCTCACAAACTTTTGAGATCATTTCACTGTTTCAGTAAAATAGTGCGGTTAATGATTGTATCTTTTTTTTAGAAAAGAAACCTTGAAAATGAATTTTCCAGAAAAGAAAAACAGCAAAAAGCGTTGGAAAACAAGGTAATATATTAAAAATAATGAGTTATGGTTGATACAGCATTTTAAACGTAAATAGAAGAGCAGGGTTTTTGTAGGCATTTCATTTTCTTGTTATCTCACTTTTTATACAGATAATACACCCCCTCCTGAATTTCTGTGCAACACTTCATGTACATCATTGTTGCAAATACATTTCTATACAAAAATGTATTTACAAACCTAAAAACCAGATTTTTATACATATATAATATAAAAATGTATAGGTACAATGTACTTTTTAATTATCTTTTACACTTGTAAGGCTTAAGAGAAATCATTATGAACACTAACTTTAAAATGTTTAATGTTTTGATAAAAATTACTTTTGCAATGTACATGCTTAATCTTTTTCTTGTCTATGTTCCATATTTGTAGCTGTGTACGTTAAAGAAACAGATTGAAAATAAAAATAAGGCAATAGAAGAGCTGCAACATGAAGTATGTATTTTAATGCATCTTTATAGGTATTTTGGGCAATGAAAAAAGGGAAAACAACAATGCAAGTTTGTGCAAAGGCTGTTGCATGTGAGGTGTCATTGTATTAATGTGTAAGGACTCCCAAACACTTGGTTCAAAAGTGTAAAGTCCTTGATTCTCTGTGGCACTTACATTCAAGTCATTTATTTTTGAGTGTTTTCCTCACTTTTTAAAATATTAAAAAAAATTAGTTAGTCCTTAGTCATTGTTTGAGGATAAGTTAAGCACCTCCTCGCCACATATTCTTCTAATTTTTATGAGTTTTAGGATTGAAGAATAAGAATCGAAAGTTGTATAACTCAGAACAGAAATTACAGTAAGCATGTACAGTAATATAAAATTACATGACTCTTCATTATAAAGAACATTTTTCTGTGCGATTGAGAGAAGCCAGGAAGGACATCAGCACAAAAGTCCCTGAGAGGTTTTTCTTCAGTTGAGTCTAGTTTGCTCCAAAAGGGTTATGGTATATGGATACCACTGACAGGAAAGACAATTTGTGACTGCAGTCTGTCAGCTCTTATGAAAGTAATGCTTTAAGGAGAAAGGCTAAAGATGAATGTAAAAAATAAAAGGGGGATCAAAACCACAAAAGAAAGGGAGCAGGATAAGTGTTTCTGCATATTCTTAATAGATAAACATTATTCATAATCCCACTGTTATAGGAATAATAATTAACATTTCATTATTAAATGCACTTTTACGCCACACAACCTCCACCTAAAATATTCACAGTTCTGCAGAGCAGTAACCTGTCAAGCTATAGATATGATTTCCACTAAAATGAAAAGAGTCCACAACAAGCATTAGCAAGTAAATATTTTCATAAGTCTAAGGATCCTTGATGAAGACTGGGCAAGCCACAATCTAAAGTTGAACTTACCATTTAAATGTTATTTAATATTACCCTAATTAATGTCACGCATTGCTTATAATACATGCTTTAGTATTATCACATCCTACCTGAACTAATAAGGTAATACTTTAGGGTAAAAAAAAGATCCCATAGATATGCAAATTATATTGACAAGCTCATGTTTTTAGAACAAGTCTTTAAAGAAGAAAATAAAAGAAGGTTGCAAACAGTGTGGTGATTTGGAATCTGAGGTATGTTTTTCATTGTTCTCTGATTCTTAGGGTAACAATTATTTTTAAAGCAAACCTAAAGTGGAGTCTCTATTCCATAATTTTCAGCACATACTAGGAACCTCTAGGTGTCTTCATGTCAGATACATTACCCATCTAACTGTTAAAGGCATCCTGAATCTTTAGAAGTTCTAATATGCACATATCAACCTAGTTTCCGCAAGTATCTGGACTTCTCTTAAACTTTAAAGTCCAGTTGTTCAATTAAACTCGGTTTAAATCAGCTAAATACATTCCAGGTGCATACAAAAGGTTTTATAGTTTGTAGACTTTCTAAAGCAGCGATCTTATTGCAGAGGAGTGACGCAACCCTGTACTTTGTGTGTACTGAAAGATGAACACAAATATAGAAGCTGCCATAGCTGATCTACTTTTAAAAAGTCTAGTTGACAGGCCTTCAAAACTTAGTTTATTTACCTATAACATTTATTCAAAAAGTTAAAGAACAGTCAGAACTTATTATCGGCACACTTTTTCTGGGTCGGGGTCTACTGAAGCAACTAAAATCACAGTGATAACCAGGGAACTAGTGTTTTTCAAAGGGGGTTAATAATGCCAGCTACTAGTTGCTAAAACCCATAAATAGGTTGATTTAACTAAAAATGTTATCACATCTATGTAATGATAAAAATGTAATGTAAAAAAGTGTGAATAAAGTACTGCATCATATCTAGAACCCCAAGTAGTAGTACAGAAAATGTTTGATTATTTATACCAAAACTGCTTGCAATGTTTAGAAAAGTTTTCTATAAACGATAGCTGTTATTAGGGCTTTAGAAGATTTTGGCCCCTATTGAAAAAAAATTGAAAATAAAAAGATCAAAGGTTCCACTTATTACATAGGTTTTTATAATTTTCACTTAAGTGGCATGTAAATTACCCTCTATACACATTATTTGGATAAGTGCTGATCAAATTTTTAAATGCATTGAGTTTTCACTGTATGTCAATTATGCTTGTGAAGGTAAATGGATTGCATGCACTGATTGAAAAAAATAAAATACAGTATGAAGAAACAATTAACCTAAAACAAGTAGAGATGGAAAATGAAAGAGCTAAAGAAAACACTCTGTTTGAAGAGGTATGTTTTTACAATGTATTTCAGTTAGCTGTTCTCTTCTGTTTTTTTTGTTTTTTTGTTTCTTGAGCAGTTAGTACTGATGTAAAAAGAAAATCACAATGGTGTGAGATTCCTAACCATGCAGTGGGCGTAGCAGTGTGATTTTTAAAATTAATGTGTTATACTACCAAAAGACAAATGTATGCGGCCGGTGTGTGTGTTAGGAGGGGTTGGGGCCATTTTAAACTTATACAATACTAGCAATACATTTTCTTGGCTCTCCTATATATTGGCATACCAGGGGAGTAATGTTCCATGACTAGTCTTGTTACAAAACCCCAAAGTGGGGTCATGTAGCAATGCTGGCACAAGGGAAAGCCATAAAAGAAAAATTAAGGTATGTATTTATTAACAATTTTCCCTATTTATGGCTCACAACATGTTAACATACCAAAAAAAATGGAAAAAAATATTACCAGAAAATGTTCAACAGTTGAAGACTGCCATTGGAAACCAGGAAACAGTGGAACCAAAAAACAAAGAATCACCCAACTGGTTGCCTTACAAACCAAAACTGCTAGGATGTAGAAACATTACACTCTGAATGAGCCCTTATCTTTTTGGAGGGGGAATACACAATAAGAAATATGTAGTTTAAATTGTTTTTACCACCCATGAAGAAATCACCCTGGAAAATACTGCTTTTTCTACTTACCTAGGATTATTAGGAGGAATGAAAATTCTTTCTGAGCTCCAGAATGGTTCTATTCCCTGCTGGTAGGCAATCATGATCTTCACCTACTAAACAGAAGCTCTTTTGTGGCTTTATCCTGTGTGTGGAGAAGTGACACCCAGTTTGACTATATGGAGACCTTAGTCAAAAACATCTAAGCTGGGTGCAGATCTTCTTTGTCTGGAGATGTGTGACAGTAAAGTTCTTTAATGGAAAGAGTGTGGTTACAACACTGCATATTCACAAACCACTTCCATCACAAAAACTGCAAACAACGAGAGATATCTAACTAAAGTAGCTAAAGTTCCATTTTTATATTTTTATGATCAGGCAGGTTATTATTGCACAGACAGGTGATGTCCTTTCTGCAATATGTGTCTTAGCTGCCTGATCGCTTTGGTTGCCAGGGAAACTCAGAATTCACAGCTGTCCTTGCGTGTGCTGTTATCCCTCCATGGGCAGAAGATGGCTGAAAGTCCTCCAGAAGAGAAAAAAAGAAACAGAATGGCGCAGTTAGTAGCTGGAATGCCATAATTTAAGTCGGGTTTAGTTCCTCTTTAGGTATAATAATTCTTGAACTTTCTTTAGACAATTACTTTTCCGAAGTGGGGGACATTTTTGACTTCAAAAAGAAATCTTTTGGAGGGTGTGCAGCAAATTTCAGCCTGTAACCTTTGGTGATGATATTCATTACTGTGAGAGGTATAAAGAAACAATGCTTCAGTCAATTAGAGAACAGAATCTCTGTCTCAGACTCAGACTTCTGCCTGTCAAGATAGAGGGCACACTGGCACAAGGCAATAGGAGTCTCACCCCTATTTAGGAAGAAGCACATTAGGGCACTTGGCTGCCACCTTGATCACATTCACAAGTCTAAGGAACACCCCTTTGACCCAGCTCTGCACTCCACAGAAGCATACAGGTAAATAAAAAAGGAGAGATACAGGGAAGAAAAGAGTACTGCCTCACATATGAAACATTAGCCAACATTTACCGGTATTTTGAATTAAGTGATTAACCATGCTAGTATCGCCAGGAAGTTTTACTTCTAAAAGGTCTAAAAGGAAGAAAGTAGGAAATTATTTAAGGAATTTAAAAAAAAACTTGGTGACAAAAAATGAACAATGGCATCGGAGGTCAGGCGTAAATTTAGGGGCTAGCTAGAAGTTTGTCCTAAGAGGATTCAGATGTGAAGCCAACCCTATGGTATACTGACAAGAGGTTAGCCAGAAAATCCCATTTAATCACATGAGAATTGCTTACTCAGATTTTCCTGATCTGAGGATAAAGACTGTTTAATTTGCGAAGCGTATGCTCACCTTGTTTTTCTCATCAGAAAAATGATTATTCAGCTAAAATGACATGAAGCTGTGTTTACTTCACCTTTTCAATCAAGAGCAAGCAAAACATCTGTTGTTTTTTTTTTGTTTTTTATTTTACCTTTTTTAAATAGTCAAATAAAACTTCACTTTGCTAAGTGAACAGTCTGATTTAGTAAAGCACCCAGGGTTTTTTCTTTTCTTACTGTGACACCAAGGCAGAATTGGAGGTGGAAGAGAGATATATTTGCCCAAGATTCCTCTTTTATGTGAGGTACATTTGCCCAAGATTCCTGTGTGAAGTAGCAGGTGGAAGACTCTCACCTGTAAGATAATTAATGAAGAAGCACTGAGGGTGAGGATATAACATAGAGCCAGGAGCTCAGTCAGTAGCTTGGCTTGGAGAGACACAGACAGGGGTCTGTGTGAGTTCAACTCGGTTGGAGACACAGACAGGTGGGCTGAGTGATGAGCTCTGCTGAGAGACTCAGTCTCAGACTCAGACAAGTCGGTCTGGGTGAGTGAGCTCAAAAGTGAGTAGAAGGTTGCTGAAAGGTTGGTTTTGAGCTGACAGGGAGAAGCCCTCCAGCTGATAGACAGGGACGTCTGATGTATAGTAAGTGCCAGACAGGCAAGGTTTTCTTTTACTGTTTTGTTATTTTATCTGCAACCTTCAATAAACTTGGCTGCAAGCCAGCTTAAAGCTGATACCTTGGTGTGTGATCTAAGTTGGATGAATTAGACAAGGGTCCTTTGACCCCAGCAAAGGCGATCCTGAGCGTAACCCCTTACCTTACATATTCTGAGGCAATATTGTATGCATTGTGCATTTTGAAGAAGTGAGTGTCACACATTTGTGAAGCTTCCTTTTTTTTTTACAATAACTTTGCAGACCTTTTTTACTATTATTATTTTTCTATAAATATTTTGTAAATAGTTTACTATAAATATTGTTTTTGGCATTAAGGTTCAAAAGTTAAAGTTAGCATCTGATGAAGCAATAAAGCTACAAAAAGAAACAGATGTTAAATGTCAGCAAACCATTACAGAAATGGTGGGACTTATGGAAAAGCACAAGGTAAATTTAGAGGAATGTGTTTTTTTTGTTTTTTGTTTTTTTTTTTTGGTTTGTTTTTTTATTACATACTGTTGACTTTTTGTCACCTTTATATCTTTTACTTTATAGGGTCAAATCACAAATCAAGCTACATAAATTATAAATATATATATATTTTTAAATGGATAAAAATAAATTGGAGGCCATTTAAAAGCACATATCCTGAAACATGTGTTTTGTGCTTGCACACATTTTGTGTGCTTCTCTTAGTGGGCATGCCTGCTGCAGCCTCTTTCATTACTCTTTTATTGCTATTTTGGGACGGGTTTATGAAACGTGAACTTGTCCTGTACGTTTATGTACATCTACACAAGCAGGGGTCAGCAAACTTTTTAGGGTACTAGGCCATTTTAGGAGGTCAAGAAGGCACACTAGGCCGGATTCTTTCCCGAGTCCCTCGCTGATAGCTCCGCCCCTACCAGGAACGCCCCTGAAGGGAAATCCCTCTCCTCCGCAATGCATAGGGAGGAGAGGGAATGCCCCTGAAAGGAAATCCCTCTCCTCCGCAATGCATAAGGAGGAGGGGGAACGCCCCTGAAAGGAAATCCCTCTCCTCCGCAATGCATACGGTAGAGACGTAATGTCCTCTTACCCCTTACTCCTGGGATGGACTACTGGCTAGGTAAAGGCCAGAGTAAAAGGCAACGCTGCCTTAAAGCATCTAAAAACTTTTACTCCATTGTCTATTTATAGTGTCCTAGACTAACTTAAAGTGTTAGTTCTGGCCATGAAAGGACAACAACCCAGCAGCAGAACTGGTACCTATGTTTTTTTGTGAGGAGGAACAGTGGGAGCCCTGCCAGAGGCCTACAAGATAACCTCCAGCAGGCTACGAATGTGCATGTTTCTGTCCAAACTATTAGAAAGAGAACGCAATAAAGGTAGCACGTGGGTCTGATTTCCTGTAGTGGGACCTGCAGTGGGTCAGGGATGGTCTAGGAACACATATCCTTGTTGGGTCACCCTGATCTCTTTGTGCTAACTAAGGATACCCTGCTAACCATCCAATCTTACACCAGTGCAGGTTAGTTTCTCCTGGTGCAGGACAATGCCAGGCCTCTTGTGGCCAGAGTGTTAAAGCACTTCCTGGATGGCAAAAAAATGACATGACATTCATTGGTCTTGATGTTCCTCAAACCTCATTCCAATAGACACCTTTTTGGACATTATGAATCGATGCATCTGACTGGGAGGTATAAATTTACACACGTCCGATCATTTTGTGCGTTTATTTTTGGTGAGTTAATTATTTTGGTTTCTGTTAGCGGGCCTTATGTCATTTTGTTGTCATTTAGTACACAGTCTATATCAATAGAGATGTTCAACTTTCGGTCATCAAGATCTGAAATGTGAATTTTGTGTTCTCTTAAATTTTTGAGAAGTAAAAATTAATTAATTGGAAATTACATTTTGAGGGTGAAATGACTAAAACTATATTTTTTTTTTATTCTGTTAGCATCAATATGATAAACTAATTGAAGAAAAGGACGTAGAACTGTGTCAGCTAAGAGCAAAAGAACAGGAAACAGTTTGTTCAAAAGCTTTACTGGTAACAAGATAGTTATATCAATATTAAAATACCCGCTTTTAAACTTGGCATGATCAATATTTAAAATTACAGCAGTTTATGACATTGTTTAATTTCTGAAATTGTTAATTCATAGTAATAGTGTTGTAGTAGAGGCAGCATTTTCTCCTCAGTACTGTGCATTTCAAAAGTGTTTGTTTTCCAAATATTTATACTAATTATCACTCTTTGTTTCACTATTAAGGAAAAGGATCTGTCTAATAAAAATAAAGAAATATTTGATCTTAAAACTGAGCTTCAAAAAGAAAAAGAAGAAAAGGTAATAGTTTATCGCTTGAATGTGTATGTAAACCTAAAGTAAACCATTTTAAAATTTTGGGTCTAAATTTTTTGTCCATGATAATCAGCATGTGGCAATGTTAACTTTTGACTAAATTATAAAAAATAAAAATACAGCTGGCTTTATCTAGTTTTTTGTCCATGGTAACCACAGAAGCAATGTGGTCAATGTGCACACTTTAAATTTGTAATAGGACCCACAGGATGCTGTGCTAATGGTGTGCTAATTATCCCATATTAAGTTTGTGGTCCAACCAGGGGGGAATCACAATGGCTTTCTGATAGGGTCACACTGAGCAACCAACTATGTTTTATCATGCTTATCCACCCACACACATAAGAATAGAGCTCTGGGGTCATGTGACTGCTGAAATAAAGTACATTCAAGGTACCTTTTACAATTTGTTAACATTTCGCTTTTTTTTTTTTTTGTTATCCTTGCTCACTGGAAAGCCCACTAGAACTCCATGGAGATATATACTAATATTACAATTATTGTATACCTGGGGGGGGGGGTTCTTAGAGGGTACTTATACCTGCCTGCTTCATTGCCCATGGATTTGCAAGTGCAACCATGTTTTAATAATGTGGGATGAAACCCTCTTAGGCTTTAGATACAGTCAATAAAAGTTCTCCCATGCTCCTCCTCAGTCTTGATGTGTCATGTCACAGGGAGGCAAGGAGCCTAGCACAGCTGTATCTGAAGTCCTATGAGTGTTTAAGTATAAGTGTGTGTGTGTGTGTGTGAGGGGGGGCGTGTCCTTGAATAATGGGAAATTTTTGCTGGAGAAGGTAAGTTGATATTTGCTGGGATGACAGGGGTGATTTATTTATATATATGTTGATTAAAAAAGGAAATAAACTCAAAATCCCCCAAAACACAAGAAATACACCTATCTTCACTCCCGCAGGGCAGTCTCATCCATCTGGAGGTCTCTTCCCTTGGGTCCCACATTGTCCTGGCATCCGTCTTCGAGCCGATGCTCTGGGTGCCGCCATTTTCTCCTCCCAGGCGCAAGATCAGTTGAAGTAGGTTAAATTAAAACTTGCCGATCTCACTGCACATGCGTGAGATCGGCAATTTTTTTCCCTTTTCACGAAAAAGGCTCACCATGCCCGAGATGCAGAAGGAGCACCCAAGAGCCTCCAGGGTTGCAGGGTCACAGCCCGCTCCTTTCCTAAGCCTGGGACTTGTACGGGGACATGTTCCTCCAATCTGGCCATTGCGTACCCCCAGAGGGGTCCTTCTCCTGACTGGACCACCGGTTGGCGACCCCTGCATTATTGGGTTGTCTACCTATTAATTTATGTAAAGTGATAATTTTGAGTTTAGGTATGCTTTAAAAGAAAAACTAAGCTTAGCCTCCTCTACTTTTATTATGGTCACTTGAGGCTCCAAGTCCTGTCAAGCATTCTCCTAATAAAGATGAAGAGGGTCCTTTTTAGGGTGCTCAAGATGATATAATGGATATTTGAATATTCCCTATTGGGAATCCAGAGGTGGGTCAGGTCCTAAACTTTCAGTAGGATAGCAGCAAAATCAGCAGTACGACTGGACTTCAGCGCTGACTCACCAGTCATTGAAGAAGCATTGGAGAGGGTTAGGTAACAGTGGTAATTACGGGGCTTTTTTAAAATAGGGAAATGGGTGTATGGGAGGTAATCTATGCCTGCAAGTGTGCTTAAAAGTACTTTGCATATTACTGTTAATACCATTTTACCTGAAAATATTGTTTAATATGTTTTAAACATTTTGTTTTAGAGAAAAATTTTAAAGGAGCAAATACAAAAAAAGACAAATATTAAACACAAGGTAATTTAAATGTTTGTAATTAAATTAAAATACAATAAAATCTGTATGTTCAGTTCAGAGTTTCAAGGTGTTTTTGTTTATAGGATGTCCAAACTATGTATGCAGAAACACCGAAGCACTCATCCAAAGTAGGAAGTATACAAACTTCCTATTCTTTGTCAAGGAGATCAATGCTAGCAGAATTATTATCACAAAAAGAGCCTGATCAAAAATATGATCACAAGGTTACATCTCCATGGACCTCTTCTAAGAGCTGCAAGTACACAACTCCAAAGGTAAACATTTGATGAGAGTCAGTCATGTGTTGTGGTAAAATCCCAAGAGAAAATAAGAACATGACCAGCATGTTGAAAAAGGCACTAGTTATATTTTTTATTAGTAGGAAAATCATTCACTTCACATGTATTTCATCAAATTTGATACTTACATGTGCAAATCGATTGTGGAAGGCAATAGGTAGTAAGAGAGCTATTTAACCCCTGACACTTTCAGCTGACACAATTCTTCCTAGAAAAGACTGAGCATTCCAGTGTTTGATAGTGCAAAGCAAATAATAAACTCAGAGTTGTGAACAGGCACAGGTCAGAAGATGAGCTTTCAAGAGTCCTTTCCAATGTCCAAGCAGTTATACAAATTTATAACAGAACAGGTCATTGTTGCTTGTGACAGCAATATCATATATATGCTCCATAAATGTGGCTTGTAGAGGAGGTTTGCAAGAAAGAAAAATTGCTGCATTAGATTTCAGCTGAGCTTTGCCAAAATGCACCTTGAAGATTCTAAAACAAGGTAGAAAAACGTGTCATGGTCAATTGAGATCAAATTAACTAACTGCCCTGAATATCAAACAGTATACCAACCAAACTGACAGCCAATAGACCTCACAATGTAAAGAATACTATACTTAAAGAAAAGCATGGAAGTGATAGCATCTTATTGTAGATGTGTTCCTCTGCAGCAGGACTGGGGCACTTTTTTCAGGATGGAAGGAAAATGGATGGGGCAAAATACCACCAAATGCTTGATAAAAACTGACTGCCCTTTTCCAGAAAGTTGTCAGTGGAAAGAATGTTCACCTTCAAACATGACAATTACCCAAAGCAAAAACAATTGACCACACAGTGGCTGAATGAAGAATGAAGGTAAATATCCTTGCAGAGCCTAGTCAGAGTCCAGACTTAAACCCTTTCTCTAAAGAAATACGGGCAATTTTTTTAGTCCAGATGTTTAAAGTTAGTAGAGTATTAGCCCAATAGAAGCAAGGCTATAGCTAATGAAAAAGTGGTTCCACACAGTACTGCCACAGAAGTGATCCTTTCACCATCTCAGTGTTAGAAGACACCTATCTGGCTGGTGAACCCATGCTGTGCGCCTCCGCAGTATCACACCTTGTTTATTCTGTCTAGCGGTGTCATTTGCAGGAGCAAGGAGAACAAGAAAATAGCAGTATGTCCTGCTTCCTGTTAGCCGTGCAGCCTGAGATCAGCATCCCCCACATATACTCTGAGGCTGTGCACAGCTGAAGGAATTTTAGAAGCAGAGTCCTGATTCCATTTTGCCCATTCTGGGCTGATAGGACGTTCTGCGTACAGTCCTTATTTGCCTGTTGTAGCATTAAGCTGGGCTGACCTGCTGATGGTGTGTTGTTTGTTAGATTTACCATTATTACCCAGCCTGTTTTTGACCATGTATGTATGCTGCCTAGACCGACCTTGTGCCTATGACTCTGCTTTGTCTTTATGCTTGGGTACCTCGTCTGGTGGACTGATTACATCAGGCTCACTATTCTGGACTTGCCTTTGCTGGAATACTTAGTACTACATTATCTGTGGGCTCCTGGCTCTCTATCAGTTCTTCACCAGATGCCATCCCTTGTGCAAACAAGTCCTGGGGGCAGCAGTTTACTCGGACGGTGCATCTAGTCTTCCGAGGCTAAGCGAGCGCTGGGTATAGGCGAAGAGTGCAGCGTTAGACTGGTGCTGAACAGTCAGATGTTATATATTATCCAATGTGTAAAAACAGATGTAAAATTTTGTGTTTGCCTTTATTTTAGGCTGCAAAACAACAAAATATGAAAATGTTGGGGTGATTCTTTTTTATACTCACTGTACTTTGCTGTGTTTGCTGCAATGAGAATGTTCTATGAATACATATTTAACTGAATATATTGGCTTTTTAGACATATTCTGTGAAGACCCCACCAAAGGATGTTAAGTTACATGAACTTGTTCATGCATATGCAGAAGAACCCGCTAAGAAGAAACAAAAAGTTGCCGTTGATTTTGATTTCCATTCTGATAGCTCTGACAATACAGACATTCTGGTAACATATATCAGTCAACATAAATATTATAATATTAGTTTTAATTGTTAGTAAAAATAATTATATACTTAAAATATACATTTAGTTACCATAACTTATCTGCCAATATTTTTGGCAAAATACAGTGACATAGTTTGACAGGTATTTTTAGGGAAGTTTTTCCAAACAGACTTCTGTGCAAATTTTCCTCTTCTTTTAATAAAAAACTTGTTAATACCTGTCTTAACTTGTTTTATGGGTTTATTTACCTGTATTTACTGATGAAATAATTATAGTGAACAGGACTTTCTGCTGGGTACTATCATGTTGGATGTGACATCAGTAGCCTCAGGCAGACAGAGAGATGTCTCTCATCTTAAATGATGTTCTTTAGCATTCCCCTACTATCATTTACTTATGTTCCAAGCTCATAAAGCATCCTCTCATTTATCTGATGATAGCACAAGGAGTGTGATAATAGGAGCATACAGAAATCTAAAAATATCTAGCGGCAACACATCATTCAATCTACACACATTATGATCAGCTACTACGTTCTACACAGTTTTTATACTAATGATTGTGCTTTTTTTAAAATTACTTTATTGTTGCACAGATATTATCAGTTGATCACACCTGAAAGGTCTAATGTTTATGAACAAGTAGCTGTGCAGGCACTTGTTTGCCTACATAGTAGCATTGGAAAGGCTTGAGCAGGGCTGACGCAGAGGAGAAATGATTCTTCCAGAAAGTGGACTGAATCCATGTAAAATAACACTGGTCACATGCAAGTGCATATCATCCAGTACTGCTGCAAGTATTTTATTTAAAAACAGAGGTCTCATATATGAGTCTCTTAAAATGTTATTTGTGACGAGGCATCTCTTTTATTTTTTTTTATCTCCAATCTGCAATTGTGTAAATAATCCCATCCAGGATCCATAGTACATGACAAATATTTTGCTAACATGTTGGGGAAACTGAATTTCTGAAGAAACTGATCCGCAGCCTTCACATACTTTTACTGGTGTAAGCTATTTGAAAGGGTCATACCAAAAATCAAAAATCAGGTCTGCATTTTGACATGAAAGTCTTTAAAGACCTCTGGGAAAAACATGGAGCCTATTACGTATGGGCAGGAAATTCAGTTAATTATATTAAAATAATTAAACAGAGCTGAATTTGGCTCACTTTACAGTGTTATTTCATTCTGATCTATCAGACACATGCTTCCAATTTCTTATTCACATTCTAAAAATATCCTCTAAGACATAGCTCATTCACCTCTTTTTGAGACTTCTTTGTGCTTCATGTGCCTTTAGTCTCCACTGTACTATTCTTTTTGCTGCACTTTTTTCAATCATTCTCTCAAAGTGCACAATCCACATTATTATTTGTGCTTTTATGAACCTGGCTATGTCTGCATCATCTAATAATTGCTCTTTTTTGTGGTTCATTCTTATTGTCCATATTCTGTTTTCGTCTTGTAAACCCATAGATCCTACTCATTATTTTTCTCTCAAATACCTTCAATTTTAGGGTCTTGTGCGGACATAGTCCATGTTTCACAGCTATTTATTACCACTGGTCTTAGTATAGTTTATAGATCTTAATTTTTTCTTGTTGATCATGTGCTGTACCTATCATTAGATGTTTATAAGTGTGTTAACATTTGTTACCACTGTGAAGTCTTACATTAAAATCTTTTCTTACCTAATGTTCTTATGATAGCTTCTAAGACAAGGTTGATCAAAGCTATCAAAAGTGCATCACCTTATCTAATGCCACTGTTTATATTAAATACTTCTGTCAGGTCTTCTTGAATCCATCTGGCAGCTCTAGATCTAGGGAGGGCGATTTTAATTACGTTTATCAACTTCGTTTACCATATAAAAAAAAATCACATGTATGGTGCTGTGATTTTAGGATTTAAGGTAGATCAACTTGATCTAAATCAGCTAAAGCCATGGTAACATTTAGTATTTCTCAGTCCTCACGTATAGTATTTACCTTTGGGTAAATACTTTTTTCTTCTTTTTGTTTCAGTATCTCCTGGACTTTCTGTTGACAATCACTGTTTTTTTATTGAAATTCGAAGTATTTAGTTAGTACTTAGTTTTACCATGGTAATTCTAAACCTGAATCTGGCTTTCACAAGATTAAGATCGGAGTCACCATTTGTACCTCTGTATGATTGTACAACCTCTGTGGATGTATCCAACTGTTTTTATACTAGAACATGATTTACTTGACTACTTTCATTGGTGCCAGGGATAATTCATGTCTCTTTGAGGATGGCTCTATAAGGGAAACAGGTGCTGTTTACTCTAAGGTTATTCAGTGTGGCTAATGAGACAGGAATTCTGTTTTCTTTGTGTAAGCATTATTTGGCCATGAAATCTTGGTATATTTCCATATGCTGATCTTGGTGATTAGGTCGCCTAGTAAAATTAGACAATTATTTCCCAAAATGTTATTAATAAATTCTTGAAGCACATCATAGAATTGTTTGATGTTTGATCAATTTCTAACTGTTACTAAACAGTTGGCACATATACATGAATGAATTAATGTTATGAAACCTACCTTTTATTCGCAACTTGTATATTCATTCATTAACTGACTAAAAGTCTAAAATTGAGTACTGGGTTTTACTATTTACTGTAAAATCCTAACCATAGCTACTTGGTTTTTCAGGCCACTGTAGAAGAATGTATAATTCTTCTTCTGAACTGATCCCTCTTTCTACCTAATCTCTTGTGGCTGGTTGAATCCATTTTGTATTTGTCTAATACTTCATTCAGACTTTGTAATTTTTCTTTTGCAAACCTTTGAGCTCTATGAATGACCATTAACATCAAATCACACTGATTTAATAAAGATCTCCAAGACTGGAGAAGATAGACTTTTGATGGGTAAACCTGGGTGATTCAGCAAACTTGGAATGGATTTCATAAAAATAATCTGCTAATTGTTGAAAGTGTTTTCAATCCTGGACCTGATCTGTTTCGGATTTGCTGGATTAACCATAATCCCATGATAGTCTATCTTCCCCAGTCTTGGAGAGCTTTAATAAATCAGGCCCAATATGTATAATAATCTTCTAAAAAGCATAATCATCTGAATATCAATAATATTAGTAAGTGTCTGTTTAATTTTAGAGATATCCAAACTTCTAAAGCTGTTAAATATTTATTAAAAATGGTGCATTAGCCAGTATCTGATAAACAAATGCGCTCACCAGATAGACCAGGGGTCGGCAAACTTTTTAGACTACTTGGCCATTTCAGGAGGTCAAGAAGGCACACTAGGCCAGAAGAAACAAGGTGTCCAAGGAAAGGTTTTTTTATTTAAAAATACAGTACGATCAATGGGAAACGTTCTTAGAGACAGATACAATATCAGGGTATTGTTATTAAGGTGATTATCAGTGAGCTGAGAGCGCAGCTTGTTCTTTCAAAACTTAATCTAGGAGAACAGCTGCTCGCACGAATAGGTGCTGCCAAACATTGCGATTACATGCTTGGCTTGGGCTAACAACGTTGGAAACTGAGCATGTGGCAGCCGACGGTAGAAGTCAATGAATGTGTCTGTACGTGTGCGCGTGCTTGGCATCGAAATGCCCCTTGAGATCCGATTGCTTCAAAGTGCTGTTGGTGTCGTTGCACACTAAACACAGGGCTTTGTTGCCACGTTTGACAAAGAATAATTTGTCAGTCCATTCGGGGTTAAAGACATGACGTTCGAGCTTAACCTTCGGGAGACTGGTAGCTGCGCGTTGCTTTTGCTCTTTAGGCATAGTAACTGGGGATACTGTGTGGGAACTCGATGGTATCGTGGGAACTGGCGATAACGTGACAATTCAATTAGACCGGATCCAACAATAAATAACTAGGGGGGGCGTTAGGCCGAACTTGAATACTGGCTAGGCCATATCCGGCCTAAAAGCTGTAATTTGCCTACCTTTGGTATGAACCATAAAACTTAGGTCTAATATAAGTATAAGTACCGGCAAATACCATTCTCTCAACCACAAATTTCTCCGTCCCCTTCATAACACACTGCTACTTTAATGGGATGACCCTCTAACAGCATCATGTTCACACCCAGTTTGTATTCTATTCATACAGATCCTGTATGTATAGAGAGAGAGAGAGATTGCCTTTGGCTCTTAACATCATTTAAAGCTACATACACACATCAGATGATTCTCGACAGAGACAAACAGTAAGGGTCATTCAAGGTGAAAATCTGACATGTACAGCAGTCCTTTGACATCATTCATCATAAATTAAGTATCTATGCACTTCAAAAGCAGAATAATGATTTTATATGTATGTATTGTATATAACCATTATTTCATTTTTATTATAGGGATTAATTAAAAAGGATGGCATTTTCAAAAGTCTACATATGGCATCTTATACAACCCCAGGCACCCATAAAACAGCTTTAGAAAAGGTACATTGGTATTGCAGGTCTTCCTTGGTTGGTATTACTTATTTATATAATGTAGAGGCTAGGGTTCGTATAGAAGCAAATTTAAATATTTAAAAGAGTGTACCAGATAATTCTATTTCAGTATAACAATGCATTCCTGTACTCTAAATAAATGATTTATTATTTTATTGGGCTCAAACAACTATGTGAATGTTTAAATACTGACAAAAATAAAATTAGCGACCAATGAAACCTAATGGTAGATTGCTTACTGCTATAACGGAAATGTTCTTATGTACGTATACAATTTATTTCTCTTTTCCATTTATCATTACGTGGCATGCTATATGTTCTCTGGATACGACTGGTTACTGGATATGACTATTTCTGTAAAATTGTATGCCTTTTCACGCTTTTTATTTGCTTTTGCCATCTGTATACACTGGTTTGAGTTCTGTAATTGTCTGTTTTTATTGGTTGCTAATAAAAAATAAATATAAAAAAAAAAAAAATACTGACAAAAGATTTTTTGAAAATTGGGATCTTTTGAAAAAGCAGCACAATAAAATAAATAAGAAGAAAAGTAAAAAATGCAGCAGGGTTTAACATAAGAGGGTTATCCTTGGTGTACCACAAGCTGCTCAGTACTCAGGCCACAAAATGTCTTTGTACTCGGAAATACCACAAAATTTAAAACAGAGCAGATAACAATATCAACTCTACGTTATGAATGGGCATCTTAGAGCTAACACCACAAAGCCTATCATAAACCTTTTAGACACTGTACACTTCATCCGTGCTCATATGGATTATAATAAAATTTTCATTTAGTAAAGAATATTTTCAGTACTTCTGTCATTGAACATTGTGTAAGAATTTTGTATTTTATAATTACCAGTAATTATTTTATAATACCAGTCAAGATTATTTGTGTGTGTTTTTTTTTTTTTTAGAAACTCACTGAATCATCTATAAAGTCCAGACTTGCTCTCAAAGACTCTGCAAACAAAAATATGAGCCAAGCTGGCTGGGAGGATCTTCCAAAAGTAGTCCGCGGACGAAAAATGAAAGCCACTGAAAAATGATTTCAATAAAAAACACAGAACCTGCCAAATTTTATTCCTAATGCTTTGAATTTTTAAAGATTGTTGCATTTGTTTAATGTTTTTTATTAGTTTTATTTCAAGACATTTCGTTCTGTGTATACTTTTATAGAGGAGGTGATAGCTAAAAGTATTTTCAACCATAGTAATAGTCAGTATTTTCAATGTATTCATACTTTCTGATATCTGTTTTTATTTTTTCTGCTTCTGTTTCTTTGGAAAGTCTCATTGCCTGTATTTGGCAAACTCTTTATTTTAGCTTGCATAATGGATGCCCTGTGTTTAAATAAGTTGTTTTTGTTTGTTTGAAGTTCTTATGACTAAAATAACGTAACAATAAACCCATATTTGTCTAGTTTTTTTTGGTGCACCTTATATATCTTTAACAATTGTCAAATAGGTAGTGCAGGTTGCAAGTTAGGCATACTGGAGTCCTCATACACATACAAACCCTGATAGGGGCTTCAGTACAAACTAAAACAAGGAAAGTAGAGAAATTGCATATTAGCCAGTTTTCATCTTCCAGTAAATGAGCAAAATTAACAAGAATCCTGGATGTTTTTTTTCTTTTTTTGTGTCACTGGTTTTCAATTAACCACTAAAATGTGTTTGATGGATAGGATATAAAGTTTAACACCAGGTAACTTTATTTCTATTCTAGATGTCCTAATACTTGTTCACCGTGAATTTAATGTGTGCTTGTGTGAAGATTCCAGAAAAAAACTATTTTAAACTTCCCCTGCCAAGTACAATAGAAGTACTTTTGGCACTGCACCAGATTTTGGAGGCCATAATATTAGACTTTAATGTCCATGTTGTGTGACCCCCTCTGTGTGCTCTGCCATTCACAAACAACAGCTTGGTATGAATCTGCAGCCAGACTCTTAATGTAAACTTGGGCAGGCCAAATGTACAGCTTGGGCCCAATATACAAACAAGCACCACAGACACCGGTGACAGCACTTCAGAACTGATAGAGGCCAAGTCAGGCTCACTTAGAAATTATTGATGGGCCTACTAATAATAATAAAGCTTAGGGGTATAGGTGGATAGCAGTTAATTTTGAGTGTTGTTTCACAGGTCTGTAAGTTTGTATATCAAATGTGATTATTTTTTTAAGTTTGCAAAGAATACCCAATCTTGTCAAAGTTAAAATTTAAAAAAAAAAACTTGCCTGAATGCGATAAGATGATGGATATCAGCATTACTTCACCTCATGTCACTTTGCAAATAAATAATCCTTTTAATTCAGCATGTCATGCTCATTCAGTGAATCAGCCTAACTATGTCACAAACAGATCTATTTTTTCCCTAACCATACCATAGTAATTAGAAATATGAAAAGCAAATGCTTTGTGGGCTATATAATGTTTTTAAATAGGAGTTTGCAAACAGATCAAACATAACTAATAAAAATGGCTTCCATTTTACATGTAACAAATTTGTTTATTAAACAAAAAAATAAACATACACACACATATATATGCCAGTGTTTTGTTCAAAGAGCTACATATGTTATGAGAAGTAGTTTGTAGTGAACAATTCTGAGACATTTATTAAGCAAATTAGCAAATCAGAGTGCTTCATTCATCAAAGTCTCTGTGACAGGTTTACAGACCCATGTACCTGTATTTCTGAGCAGCAAAGTGTGACAGTTTGCTTAGTTCCTGAAGATAAGACAGATCTTCCTTGTAAATAGTCTCATAAAAAGAAGTGGTTATGGTCAGGTCCTACTCTTGGTACTACTTGTATCATGGTAGGCAAAGCAAGAATTTATGACTCAAGGGGGGTCTATTTATAAAGCAGTGCATCAGACATACATTGAAACATTTCCTGGTGGAGAATCTTTCAGGTCTGTATGTTTCAATGGCAGTAATTATTTCTCATTAAAATATTTCAGGAAATATCAGATTTACTGCTTTTAAAATTCACCCCAAGATTTAACCTTGCTTTAAATCTGTTGCAATGTCTGTCTCACTGTTCGCTTGTAGCATTGCCTTGCTATGTGATAGAATTAATAAATGTCCCCCACAATATCCGGATACAGGAATGTCTGTTTGTCCTTACTACACATACTTATTGAAATGTACGCATGCCAAAATTTTAGCATGATGTCTCCTGATGTACCTCTTACCCCCCCTTGGGGCAATCTAGAATTTTCTCCAGGAAATGTTCACACCAACTTCAGCTGGTGGATTGCCAAAGGTTTTGGGTAAGTCAAGGAGATCATTGACGTGCGTGCAATGTTTAGCTTTGAACATTTAGTAAGCAATTGGGAACTTCCACGCACAGCATACTTCAGATACAAACAGATCAGGTCCTTTGTTAAAACCAAACTGAGACTGCCCCCCACCCCCCCACCATATCGTTCAACTTCCTTTGAAAGTGCTTGCAGCTCAATAGCAGATGTGAAGGGTAGGATCTCTCTGCTATACGCAACCTTAGGTTCTCCGACCACAAAATTAAGTTATATGGTTCAAGGGGAAAAAGATCTAGGAAAAGTCTGGGAACAAGAAGAATGGAATGACATTTCCATGGCACTGTCTAAGGTTTCCCTGAATTCGTCCATAGTTGAGGCCAATCTCAAAGTCATACTTGGATGGTATTCAGTACCGGATTGCATAGCTAGATACCAGTGTAATGCCTCGCCTCTGTGGTTCAGGGGATGCAACGTACAAGGAAATATGGAATATATATGGTGGTCGTGCCCGACAGCTCAAAATTATTGGTCAGCAATGTTTAAGTTAATATCAGAGATTGTTCGTTTAGATATTCCAAAATCTGGGGAAAGTGCTTTGCTTAGCAAACTTGACCAACCTATTCTTTCCCATTCCAAAAAACTGATAAACCTTATTTTGATGGCACAAAGGGTTGCATTAGCAAAGGCTTGGAAAAGGAGGGATATCTCTATAGAACCAATATCTATAAAATTAAACTGGATAATGGCCAATGACAAACTCACCAGCATCTTGAGTGGTAAAATTGATAAGTATGACCAAATTTGGGCACCCTGGAAATCGTACAAACTGGTGTAATACACTTTAGGGCTTACTAAGGTCTCAATCTATATCTACATATTTTACTTTGACATGTCAGTCTCCAACCCCCTTTCCTTCCTCCTTCCCCTTTTTCATATCTAGAATTGTTCTTCTCTATGGCTTTATGTCTCAAATGTTTTGGTCATTTTAATTTTTGATTGAAGCTCGAAATGGTTTTTGCAAAAGTAGTTTCCTTCTCGAATCTTTGCTTGTCATTAGTTATCTTACAGAGAACTACCTTTTAAACAAGTGTCTCGAAAGTACGCTTTTGCTACTTTGGACTTATGTCTTGTTATTGTATGGTTTATTTGACGAAAAAATAATTTTTCTTTCTAGTTTTTGTTATTCCTATGTTTAAAAATCAATAACAATATTGAAGTACAACATTTTAGCATAATGACAGCAAAAGTCAATCAATGTAAATGATATTCTAAAGAAACATATTCATCATACAAACATAAGCAGAAAGGTTTACTTACTTATTTTAACTGAAAGTGCTGAACAAAAATGTGAAACATATTAAAATTTTGGTTCATTGCAGTCTTTTCAGCTTCATACTTCCCAAGTCTCACAAAGGGACTAAAGATATTCAAAAGTCCTTCCACCAAATCATTGCACAGTATAACCTTCCTAAAGCATAAGGGCAATGCACATCATTCCTTTATGCCCCTTCAGCCAGATGCGAATTGAGAATGTGGGCTTATAGTGCAAATATAGCCTAATAATATAGGACCATTTATTCCAAACTACATAAATGAGAATACAAAGCTTTACTATGCAACTATTTCTAAGTCCTATAAAATGTGTTCTTATTAACAGATAAAAATAATTGATCACAGACACCATTCCAATCTTCTGCAGTCACAACTGCCTGAGAAGTTGTCACTAAAGCAAAGGCCAGGAGTAAGGTTACGGTGTGTTAAATGCTCCTTGCTCCAGGAACTGCAGCCTCTCAGGAGACATTATATGGTAGTGTCTCCCTTTGGTAGCCCCATAGGTAATGAATCGGGATGGCAGTGCCACTCTCTGCCACCAGCCATCAAGTATGCACACACTAGTTCCTTGATGTTTGAGTCTTTGAGCAGCTGGCATAGTGCCAGCCATGCAGTATCCCGCAATTTAAAGGCAGATGTGAACCATAGCCTTTACAACAAGAACATGTAGGCACACTGTGTCAGCATATCATTCCAATAAAAAAAGGTATGTGAAAGTGACAATATCTTATCATTCCAAGGCTGTGGTTTATGCTACCCTATTACAGTAAGACCACAGGAAAGTCATTAAGAAGCATATTGAAGGTTTGACTGAGTATTGCTATAGCTTTAAATAGGTGTCACATTTTTATGATAAAAAATAAAAATTCTTAATTGTGTAATCTGTACAGTGGAATGTTAGGCACTTGGTGGATTCTGTTATAGAAGACACTTAGTATTCTACCTGAAGAATTTCTCAAAACAGTAACCCATAACACCTCATTATCATATCATAACAGATCATATCGCTGGTTTGACTGCAAAACAGGTAAAAATATATTATGTTATCACTAAAGTGCAAATGACGGAATTTATCAACAATATTCACAGAGCATCAGGGCAGTTGAGGAAGAATTTATATTGAGATTGTTTTAGCATTAGATCATAATGTGATTTAATGCTAAATGTATGAAGTTCCTCTGCTCTGCTTGTGACTTATTTTATTTCTAACGCTGATAATTGTATCTGAAATAAAGAAAAAAACGTGGCAAAAAATAATGTCACAAATTACCTGATAAATGACACATTTACTGATTAAAATTTGGATTACTGATAGGTCTGGACATTGCTTGATAAATTCCCCCTAAAGTATAGCCAAATTTTTTATATTATTTATGCTAAAAAAGGCACTGAATGAGTTTTAGTTGCAAATGATACGAAAAATGCCAAAAAGTAAACATACAAATCACATGCCTAGTAAAATAATAACCTGATTTCTCCAAATAGGTGTTATACCTAACAACTCAAATAATAACTGAGCTTGATGAGCCATTCCAGTATCAGACATTTCTTCCTTGTGACCCATTATTTGTTGGATCCATGTCCTTATCTCCAGGTAAAAACTCAAGTTTGAATTGTCCCGGTCTTGATTGAAAAGAAGCATAATCATTTTGAGACTCCTCTTCTTCTAAAACTGTCATGTTGGGATTGTAAATTCTTGGTGCATCATATAGTCCGCCAGAGATGACCAGTGTGTCATCAGGTGATGAATATCTGTCTGTAGGAGGGAAAAACAAAGCAAAACTATAACAAGCCATGCATTTATTTACTCTGGTTGGAATATATGGCTTTGAGAATGTCAGAAAACCCCAACCCCTTGGTGGATTTTCATGTTACAGCGGAAAAAGATAAGATGAAGAATGTCTGGCAAATGGATTAAACAAAGCAGCATTCACTCAATAAAGGTAAATTGTGCATAAACTTTATTTTCTAATAAGGTTAGTAATGTGAGTTGCTCTATTAAACTGTAAACTTTAAACAGACATTCAAATTCATATGCATTGCTCATCTCAATGCATATTAAAACTAAGGCTATGTATACAAATGTCTCATGATTCTCCATAATACAGTCGGGCTCGTCTCGGATGAGAATCTGACATGTGTACAGGGGTCATTTACGTTGTTCATGGATCCAACCTGGCGGATTATGAAGGACAGACGATGAGCGACCGCAAAAGACATGGAGAGAGAAGCACTGTCGTTTATCTGTCAGTCTGCTGCGGCTAGAAATGATCATTATTATTATACAGTATTAATATAGCGCCAACATATTACACAGGGCTGTAAATTCAATAATGTTGCAAATGACAGACGGATACAGACAGTGACACAGGAGGAGGAGAGGACCCTGTCCTGAAGAGGTTACAATCTGTGTGTATGTAGCCTTAGACGTGTTATGCCCCCTAGTGGCCAAACATCAAAAAACACAGCTTTCACAATAGTAAATGCTACATGTTCTAATGAATAAATGTCAGAATTGACTGGCAAAAAGTTCATAAATACACCCCTAAAAATTGTAGCAATGCATTGTGAACACAGCACACTGCTGCATACTAGCCATGTGTGGTGTGAAATAGCCCTAAGAGAAAGAAAGAAGAGAAAGAGTAATCTATATATATATATATATATAGAATCAGATGTATGTATGTGTGTATGTGTGTATGTTCCACCAGCACTCGAAAGCGCATGGAGACATTTGAACCAAACCTGCCATATATATGACTGAGACTCAAGTAAGTGCACCAGTCATCTTTGTACAGCGCTGTGCTATATGTCAGAGCTATAATTGGATGTATGTGTGTATGTCATCACTAGGAAATGCATGGAGTCATTTCAACCAAACTTGCTATGTTCCACCATCAGTAGGAAACGCATCGACACATTTCAACCAAACTTGCTAGACATATGACAGAATATTGTGAGTGCACCGCTGATCTTTGTACAGCGCTGTGGTATATGTCAGAGGTATATTTGCATGTATGTATTGATGTATGTATGTATGTGTGTGTGTATGTATTGCTCAGTGACAGTGTGCCTTTTGCTTACATACTTTTTTGTACTCTTTTACAAATTTTTTGCCTGCAATAATGGCTTAGAGAAAACCTAAGGCAATTAGCCGAGTGCAATCAAAGGCAAAAAAAATGAAACAACACTGTAGACAAGAAAATTCCGAGGACAGGAATGGAAGACTTTGCCATGCTGCGCCAGAGAGCTACTATATCCAGAGCTTCAGAGACAGTACAACAGCATGAGACCTGAGTACAGGAAATGAAAGAAAGAGCTACTACATCTAGAGCTTCAGAGACAGTACAACAGTGTGAGGCCCCACTACAGGATAAGAAAGATAGAGCTACTACATCTAGAGCTTCAGAGACAGTACAACAGCGTGAGACATGAGTACAGGAAATGGGAGAAAGAGCCAGACAATCACGGACTGCACAACATTTTAGCTTAGCATTGGAAGGATTCCACTATGATCCACATAGAGACTACTCGCAGCATGCAAGCGTTACCATTGGAAAAATGGAAAGGGTTTGTAGTTACAGTCAAGCCAAGAAGTTTAAATATGAGTCTCCTGTTATTTGCTGCAAAAAGGGAAAGTCAAACTCTGCCAACTAGAAACACCACTACAAGAACATTGGAATTATACATTAGCAAATACCTCCAAGTCAAAGCATTTTCCTAATAACATCAGAAAATACAACTCATGTTTCCAATCGACACCATTAGGCACCATATCAGTTGTTCAACAGCCTGGGTTTCCATTCTCATTCAAGGTGCCAGGGTAAATTTACCATAAAGCGGGATCGTTACTTCCGCTGCCAGATCAACCACCAAAATTTCTACAACTATGATTTATTGAAAACAAACTAATAGAAACTGACCAGAGGTGAACCTACATCCCAGGAACAAAATTTCAGATTGTCTTAAAGTTACAAAGGATGTTTCATGAGCACAATGTTCTTATTAAAACATTTAAAACAGCATTGGAACATATGCCTTTAATTTAGGTTAATCTAATTTATTTGTATTTTAATTTATTTGTATATTGTAATTATTATTTTAAAGCCTATAAAAAAAATTTCTTTGATTTAACACTATAGCTTTATTTGATTCCTTTCCTGTACAATATAAGATTGCAATAAATACCCGGGCAATGCGGGGTAATCAGCTAGTCTGTATATAAACCTTACCTGGTTCATATGAAGTTTCCCGGAGAGGATGATGAGAATATTGAGATCTACCTCTTAGGCATTTTTTAAAGCCAACAAAAATTATTACCACAACAACTACAACTAAGACAGTGCTGAAAATTGACGTCAAGATGATTTCAGAATACTTCATATTGTATTCTTCTGTATCTGAAAAAGATCAAAATAAAATCAGTAGATGGACACAACCATGGTTTGAAAAACTAAACAAAAAGTCCAGAAATATGTAAATGCTGAAACCAAAGCATAATTGATGATGGACCTGTTCGACATAACTCCTCCACATGTGCACAGATATCCATTCATGCTAGCACCAATGGGTGGCAAGAATGTACATTAAGCTGCACATACAGTTTAGGGTACAGTCTTAAAAAATGCAAACAGGCAGGTAAGTTTGTTTTATTGCAGATTAGTTTCTTTTCAAGCAAGTTTCCCCTATTTGCTTGGAGGTAATATGTAAGTTGGGGCAGTACTGTGGCCTTGCAGCACTAGGTCCCAGGTTTGAATCTCGGCCAGGACACTATCTGCATGGAGTTTGTAGGTTCTCAGGTTCTAGGGTCTGCGTGGGTTTCCTTCCACATCCCAAAAACGTGCTGTTCGGGTAATTGGCTACCCCTCAAAGTTGACCTCAAACTGTATTAAAGACATATGACTATGGTAGGGACATTAGATTGTGAGCCCCTTTAAAGGACAGCTGGTGACATGACAATGGACTTTGTACAGCGCTGTGTAATATGATGGCACTATATAAATACCATGTAATAGTAATAAAGTCAATCAACAACTTCTTCTGTTTTTGCTTTGGCTAATGTGAAGACTTTCATGATTTTATTGCTGTCTGTGATCTCAATGCAGAGATTGTCTTTTACTAACTATATAAGATGGCACCAGTAAATCCAATTAAATTGGAGAAAGACCAGATCCTCCATCATATTTGTATTTGTATTTCTGTCAAAATGCCTGATGGTCATTTCTCCTGACTTTTTTTTCCAGTGACATGGCTGATTGATTTTGTCATTTCGCAATGACAAGTAGTAGGGAAAAACAACATCCCACTGGGGACACAGATAAGAATAAAATGCTGACAGAAATGTTAACCCTTCAACACTATCCAAAGGTAAAAAAAAAAACAAAAAACTAAAATTAAGGTTTTGACCTTGTGTCAAATGTAGAAGAATTTGAAAGGTTATTTTTTTGTGTGCGTGTCTGTGTGTTTTCAAGAGAATAACGAGTCAAAGGGTTCTGAGCATTTGTAAAACAGAATAGCTTGGAAACAAAAATATAATCACAAATATCTTTAAACTCTAGTGCTTAGGAGTACTCGAGTTTTCACCATAATAATCGCTCTTTGGCTTGATTGGCCAGGCTGGGATAATGGAAGTTCACTACCGGCACCTGTAGGGAAAGCTAGAATGTGTAAAATATCTGGGCTACCTACGCTGATCTGTGCCATTCTTGCTTATTGTGTCCCAAGCTCTACTCCATAGAAGACATGGTTTGAATACATTTCACTGATGATGGCCAAAAAAAACCAGAAATGTCTGTGTGTAGTTTGAAGTGAATGGTTCTATAATGTTAGACTTTAGTTTAATGAATAGATTTATTTGCATAGCCCCAAGCTCTGTCTAAAAATGAGCAACTACTGTGTGAAGGCAACCAAAACAAAACAAAATTGAAAATGAATGGCGCAGCAGAGCACATATTTTTGCATATTGCGTAAATATGCAGTAAAACATGCTAGTACAGTGTTCTTATGCCAAATGTTCTGACATTTACATTTGAAGAATGTGCCATCATATACATTGCTAAATGTTGTACTTTTGTGTGTCCCATCAGCACCATAGAACACTATCATAGCTGCTTATGTGATGGTCCCACTGTCAGTTAGACATGATAATATATAAAGAAGACATGCCCACCTGACAATGTTGTTGTGGCAGTACCATTAGTTGTTTCATTTCCACTGCCTTGAGTTGGTTTCATCTGAGTTGAAGGGGTTGTTGATACAAGTGTTACACCAGACATTGTTGTGGCAGTACCATCAGAGGTTTTTTCAGTTCCATTCTTTTGAGTTGGTATCATCTGAGTTGAAAGCATTGTTGATATAGACTGTGTTACACCAGACATTGTTGTGCTATATGTTTGATTAGAAGACCCAGTAGAAGGCAAAGTGCTTGAGGGAGGTGAGGCTAATGTCGAAGAGACATTTAAATTTGAAGATCTAGATACATCCAGAGTGGTGGCTGCAGCGGTGGATGAAGAAACCGGTTCTGAAGCTTTCAACATTGTAGTTCTAAAGTTTGTATTGGTTACATCTAAGGCAGGAGACAAAGAAGTTTCTGCACCATGTGCAGATGTGCTAACTTGTGGATTCTCTGTATTTACCAAAGTCTCTGTATGATTCGGAATAGTTGTTATTTGAGCTGTCATGATGTTGATATTACAAATCAGAATAAAATAAACAGTGAGGAGTACCGTTACAGACATTGTTCTTAAAGCCATTACATCCAGTGGATTTTTATCCCTAAAAACAAAAATAAAGATATATTTAGGTAAGGATTGTTTGCCTTAATGACCAACTAGAAATGCATACTAATATATTGAACATATTTACTTTATTATTTATGGAAGTTATGGCCAACTGTCGGGATATAGGAAGTCCTAATATGACCAAATGGCCACAATTAGAGGACAGGAAACTGTGCAGCAGGACATGATGTACGATTGCAGGAATGTTGAAAGAGATAATTCATGTAGACATGCTGCAGGTAATGATCAGAGACTGCAAATATGTTACAAAAGTTGCTAAGGCTAGGGACATGCTTTAGGAGTCAGTCATAGACTAGAGATAAGTACAATGAGATTGATAGAGGTCACTGCTCCTTTAGCCCCATTGCAAATCAGTGCTCCTATATTTGTGCTCTGTACATATCATGTAAAGCTATATGTTCCACATTTATTTTTCCTCTGAGCACAAACTTTTCTAACAATAAATATAATATTTTTGGAAAAAAATCCTAAACAATGAAAGATATGGATGGCGCAGAAAAAGTTAAGTAGTGGAAAGTGACCAAACCAAGCCATGGCATGTAAATCAGAACCACCAATACTGACCTGTCCCCATTCCCTTGCAGGGCATCACCACCATCCCCTTGTTTTTTCTCTTCCTGTAGATGATCTTCAGCTATCTTGATTGGCTGGGATTGGATGACGTATCTTCAGTGTGTGCTCCATGCAGTGGCAATCAAAACTGAAGCTGTGCATGCCCAGCTTATCTTTTTGATTATTGCAGAAAGGACATCATGTGTCCCATTTTTAATAATGACCTGCCTGATCATGGATTTTTAAAAGTGGAATCTTACTTTAGGTATAAGAACCAAGTCTAAATATTTAAATCCTGTTGATAATAAAGCCTAATAGGTCAAGATGGAATTTTGGATGGAGTTGAATGAGTCAGGGCAGTGGTTCACCCCACCTGTCCCCATTTCTTCATAGCTTCTATACTAGATTTAGTTATAAATAGCTGAATGTGTAGAACAGCTGCTTTGGTCTTACTGAAAATGTACAGTGCCCTATAACCCAAAGAACCTACACTGTATATAAAAACATCACTACAAATTGTTTCAATATACATGTCTGCACCCTGGTATGGATATCACGATTGTAAGCATGCAACAAGCTGAAAATGTATGCATTTAAAGCATACCTTAACTCAGAAATTTCACTTCACATAAAAGGGTAGACATTCCTTTAACGTAAAAGAAAAAATTATTAAAAAAAAAGGATGCAACATCGCCCCTATTTTTTGAGAATGAATGGGAGTGCAACGTCAGGCATCCCAGGAGGCTCTTGGGTGCTCCTTCATTCGCTTAAACAGAAACCCGATATCACACCTGGGACGTAGGATGAAGAACCAGGAAGAAGAACAGAAGATAGCGACGCCCGGAGCGCTGGCTCCGGGACAAATGTCGGGACGACACAGGACCTGATGCTGGACACCCCTGGATCAATCGGATTGCACAGTGGGATTAAAGGTAAGTGTATTTTTATTTTTTTTGCCGTTTTCAGTTTAGTTTATTTTTTAAGTTAGGACTACTTTACTTATTCCTTTATTTCCATCTTTGATCCATATTGAAGTCCAAAGTACACACAAGCAGTTTTTATTCTCTGTTATGTAAATATTCATGTAAAAATGCTGCTATGTGTTTTAACTTCTTTTATTTGCTCCCCTTTGGTTTGTAAAATGTAATTGAAAGAGTTTTATTGTTTTGAAGGAGCAAAAAAAAAATGTCTCGCTAAAGATCTAAATATAAATGATGACATGTCATCCTAGAACAGGAATTATTTTGGTGGCAGGATCACTAAGAGAACATTGTCTAAACATTACAGTAATGTTGTAAACATTGCAAATTGGTTTTATACGTCATAAAAATAGATAGATTTGGAAATATAAAACATACAATTGATTTTTTGGGATCAGTACATAACCATTGCAATTTGATGCTAGAAAATGTTTTTCACACTAATATTCTTTTTTTTTATAAACTTGTGAAAATAGTGTAAATGATTGTAGTACCTCTGTATGACACAAGATGGCACCATAGAATCACATCCTAAATATACAAGGTATCACTAAAAAAAAATATTTATGCATTTATTTCTCTCTTGTTTAAGGTTTACAAAGAGGGATACGCTAAATGTAAATCTGTTCTTCCTTTACATTTAAAAAAAATAAAGGTCCTACCTAAATGCATTTATCACTGGATGTCAGAAAAGTGTCTTTGACCTACCTCCGATTTAGTTTCACTGTATTACTTATGTCTATCCTTTTCTAAATTAATTTCAAGAGCAAGAGCCACGACCTATCATTCTCTTGTATGTTGGCTACTAAGGGTACTCTCAATGGACAGGACAAAGACAGCTAGTGAAACTTGTCCTGCGCCTTAATGACAAAAAAAAAAATGGGGTTCGGAGGAGGCCTTGCTGGCTAACAAAGGCACTAACAAGTACAACTTGTACTAAGTTTGCTAGGCATTTTTTGTATCTCAATATTTATTAATATATATATATATATTAGTAAAACAAAAATGGTCATTGTGCTGCATTCTACTCTACCCTTCAGCTTATTGTCCAGAGTTCTCTGTGCTCAGGTTGCCGTTACATTATCCCCTACAACAAATGTAGGCAAACTCCGGATGCGGCCTAGTCAGTATTCCAGCCCGGCCTAACGCCCCCTAGTTATTTATTGTTGGATCGGGCCTAATTCAAATGTTGCATTATCACGAGTTCCCGCGATATCATGGAGTTCCCACACAGTAACCCCAATTACTATGCCTATAGAGCAAAAGCAATGCGCAAAGTCATGTCTTCAACTTCCGAATGGACTGACAAATTGTTCTTTGTCCACCGGGACAACAAAGTCCTGTGTGCAACGACACCAACATCACTTTTAAGCGGTCGAATCTCATGGGGCACTCACAAAGGTACAGAGACTACACCGCAGATGAGTGGAAGACTGAGGTTGCTCGCTTGCAGTCACGGTTGGAAGAAACTTTTGGACACCTTGTTTATTCTGTATTCTGCCTAGTGTGCCTTCTTGGCCTCCTAAAATAGCATTATAGTCCAAAAAGTTTGCTGACCCCTGTCCTACAATGTTTTAATGGTAGCCCTGGATTGTAGGTGAGGACACAGAAACTCCAGTTTTTAGGCATTTTAAGTTCAGCTTTAATGGCATAGAAGTAGAGGAACTGAAGGAGGTGAAAGAAAGCTAAAGTGAAAGTTTCTGCAAAATCAGATGTGTGTTCGTTCACAGCTCATTTTTTAGTTCTGCCTACCACTGATGGTAACTTTGTGATTTTCTTTATACAAGTTTGATTTACAGGACATCCATTTAAACTATCCTCATATATAAAAATAGGCCTCTCTAGATGTTTCTGCATATTTTTTGCAAGTGTTGTCCTGTAGTTCCATTTTAAATGCATGTATACTATGTGTTGGGGTAATGCATGTGTTTTACCACGTTATTGCAATGTGATAGTGTGAATGGGCCCTCATAAATGCTCTGTTTCTACGTAACAATAAACCCTAAATCCCTTCAACTTCCTCCTCACCTCCTGTATTGTGTTTTGCTATCATTTACTCCTGTATCCTCCACTGTATCCCCACCTACTGACACAGACAACTGCACCTTTCCAGAACATTATACAGGTACATGTATATCATTAGGTAAGTGTGATAAACACCTATTTATTTTATTATTGCACCTCAATGTTAGAAGTTGTTAAAGCTCAGATGTCAGATAGCACATTTTGCACTGACCACAACTTTAAGGAGGTATTTTATTAAAAACCACCAATGTAATGTGGAATTTGAATTAAATTAAATGAGATTTCACAAGTATTGACTGTTTTGCCTTTTATGCTGTGCTTTATATTACATACTGCAGGCTAAAGGTCTCTGTGAGAGGTAATAAATGTTGCATGGATATCTAATTTGTACAATGTGCTATACACCCATACCTATACACTTATGCACAGAAGCACTACCACCACTACAGACCTGCACACACCTTCTATGTTATACAGTAGATTGTGGTGCTCAGTACATTTACCCCAGTACAACTGTGAACTGGGTAAGGTACACTACAAGGTAGCTAGCATAGAAAAAGGAATAATATAAATTCATTCCTGCACCTGAAACTTTTAAACCTTTAAAGTTTATATAAATCAGCACACCATTATTATCCTGCAGTGCACCATGGGTGCCACTATAAATCCCTTGCAATCTTTTTTACCAACATAATTATTGTATATATACAACATTCAGATAAAGAAAATCATTATTTTATCCTTTTTTACTAACTTCCATACTTAAAATACTCACATAGCTATACTCACATTATATGGATAACTCTGATAAATGTTTAATTGTGTGCTCATTTCAAAATATTAAATACATTTTTTTAAAGCAATTAGTGTTAGTACATGATTCTTACTTGGTAAGAATACTACTTACTACTTACTTCTTACTAGGTTTTAGGTAATTGTAATCCATTTTAGAACCAAAAATGTGTCAATAGGCCTTTGTTTACTTCAAGAAGGTTTTGCTTTCTCATACAGGTCTATGGGAATGCAAAACCTGCGTGAAGCTGGTCAAATACTGTCCAGAAGGAGGCCAACTAAAGGTCAGATTAACCTGTCAATTAATTCTAAATGGTCTCTCAGGTGTCTCAAACTGATGCCATTGACAAAGGCAAACAAGGAGAGCCATATAGGCCAATTAACTGTGCTGCACATGGGATGGTATTGAATATTCTGACAGGGGAAAGTAGCAAAAAGATATCTCAAATTTACTGCTGCTTCTTCACTGTCCAGTCATAGACTGGGCCAAGAGGTGATCTTTTCATCAAACTAGGTCTGCTGCTGAGTAAAGCTATGTACATACACAAGATTAGAATAGCTTGTGGTCCCCCAACATCATTCATAAATCTGTCCTGTCCGCTCAATGAACAACCGATCAGGAATGACTGTTGTACTTTGCTATCTAGAGTGAAGTTGGATGCCACCTGCTCATTCTCCCCTCTCGAAAGAACAGAACCTTGATGTGTGTATCGCACTTTTTGATTCTCCTGACGCTGGAAACAATCATCAAAGATCATTTCCAGAGACAGAAATCTGAAATCTGTACAGAGCTTTATTTATATCTCATATCTGACTGGAACAAAAATCTATTCCAGTTTACATAAAAAGACTATTTAGTTGTTTGAAATTCAGCTTTCAGCTATACTTACTTACTTTTACTATGTTGCAATATTAAATTGGGCAATACCTTCTAAAATCAACATATACTAAGGGACACTTTGATGTTATACTGGTTAGCTAGTTTCCTGTTATATTGCAAACTTTGGGACAAGACTGTTTTGAGTAAATAAAAGCCACGCCTTAAAAATGAGTGTAAAAAAGCAAAACAACAAAACTATACAATATGACGATAGGACAATGCTTTACAAACCTCACCAGTTTAAAGTTAATCATGAATAATGAACCCATAAACTAATACTATAAGTCAGGTGCGTGTATTGATACGCATGATTACATATCTGTATGAAGGCAAGGATGTCGGTCCTCTTAACTTTTTTATTTTCATGTATATATTAAAAAAAAAAATACATATATATATATATATATATATATATATAATGGTTTTGAACAAATGGTTCAATAGTGTCGATTAATTGAGACAGATCTGTTCGCACCTGTGGCACGTACTAATATTCCTGTATATTCTGTCACCAAGCAGTAGAAATATTCCCACTGGCCACAGAAGACCAAGTATCATTTATCCAGGGAACATTTCTAGAAGCTCAAACCAAAATAGCTTTCTAAAATGGATAAAGGGAGTAATGTCTTTTGTCTCTGCTCTGCATTTTAGATTAGTGATGGGAAAGCTAATCTAAATATTCAGTAGTCCTTTAATTAGAAGGTAGTTTACGTGGCAAAATGCTCTGCCTTTCTTATGATGGTGTTACATAGTTACATTGTTACATAGTAAGTCATGATGAAAAAAGACATAAGTCCATCAAGTTCAACCACTAGGGAAATAAACATATCCCAGATATAAAACCCTATAGAACATAGTTGGTCCAGAGGAAGGCAAAAA
>NC_092858.1:124641878-124655207 GCF_032062135.1 Pyxicephalus adspersus
GTATACAGAGTGATCATATCCCCCCTTAAACATCTCTGCTCAAGGGAGAATAGGTTCAGTTCAGCTAATCTCTCCTCATAGCTGAGCTCCTCCATTCCTTTTATTAGTTTAGTGTGGTTTGTTTTAGTTAGCTTCTGATATAAATCTTTGGGAGATATGCCAAGTTTATGAGGTATGACAATGTATTTGCTTTAGTTATATATTTTCCAGGTTCATTTGAAGCAATAAGTTACTAATGTTAAGTAAAAGGTCTTAAGTTTTTTCTAGTGCTGAAAACATTCTGGGGGTCCAATAACATTGACTGTACCATATGAGAATATTTTATCATACATGAATTCCTAATATATACATAAACATTTATCCAGAGCATGAATTCTGATGACTTTAAATAATCTTTTTGTCATGAAATTGATGGTAACAGTCGATTTATCAAATAAAAATCAAAAACCTGTGTTTTAAAAATTATAATATCAAAACATATTTGTGCTGGCTAATTACAAAGCATAATATGTTTTTGTAAATAATATGCTTTACACATGAACAGAATTTAATTTTTAGTGTTGACAATTCAAATGTTCCTTTATCACAAAACAATGTCAGAACAAGCAGGTGTTGTCACATATTTACATATTAACAAAGACTAGACTAGCTATACTTCTGCTCCCTGCAAAATCATGTGTAGATCAACTGATTTCAACCAGGATTCTATGGAACCCCAGGATTTCTTCATAGGCTGCTGGGGTTCAACAAACTGTGGTTCATTAATCTCCTATATGATGATAGTTCTAGGGCCAACACCATCTGGTAGAGCCAGTTTCATGACACTAAGGATCTTTTCAGCAGTCTATGAGAGTGGTATTCAAGCCAACACTGTAAAAATTATCTTTTTGCTTGATGGCTATGGGAGTTTTTTCACCAAGTACCTTGAAATAATTGGTTTTATTAGTGGTTCCCTGAGACTCAATAAATAGCAGGGGTTCTCCAAAACTTGAAATTTATAATAAAGGGTCATTGGGGTTAAAAGGATTTAGACTGTAGACTAAGGGTCTATACAGACTTTAGAGTTTCCGTATCTAAGAATTATTTGTGATCATCTCATGTGAAGATATGGAGTTAGTACAGCTGTTCCACAAAATCTTTTAGCAACCCATCATGCTGAATAACTGAGCAACTGATACTTACTACTATTTCTGTTTACTATTTGAGGACGTCCCTTTACCCTCTGAATTGAACATTGCAGATCTGTCTGACCAGTACTAATTTGTTCCCACTGTTGCTCATTATGATCGTTTCCACTGACAATTATTAAGCGCGGTTCCTGGACATTAAATATCAACAGCTGTAAATATATTTGTCTTTCTATGGATGTGTTTATTTGTATCATTTCAGTTTATTTTTTATACAATTTTCCTGTCTAAGTCAAAGCAATTGAATTACAGGTACAATCAATTTTAATAGTTAAATCTCATCTGTAGTAACAGTGGAACATAAATAATAATTTATTGCAGTGGAAGATCTTGCATCAGAGAATTACACAGCTTGAAGCTTATGACAAACCGTTGTAATAGCCTCCCCAGGGTAGCTGATATCGAAACATGGCAGTAGCAGATATTTTCATTATATTTCACATTACTATGAGTAACACAGCTTGTCGGATACGCAGTATTACACTGAAATATACTGAAATATTTCCAAGAGAGCACTAAACACTAAACACATTTATGTTATGGCATATAAATGCAATCAACCCTAGGTTATGGTTGCTTTGCCAAAATTTGATCTCTGTGGAGTAAATTGAATCCTAAGTTGGATACACGTTTTACTTCTGATCTGATAAAATTATCAGATCCAGACTGAATCAGAACTAATATGTGCTTCCATTTGATCTCACTAACAAATTTTTCCCTCCTGAATGTTGCACAGTGTTTGTGCAGTGTTTTGAGGCAAGTGTCGGAAAGTCAATCTGATCAGATGGTTGAGTCCAAAATTGTCAGCCATTATACTCAGCCTTGATCATTTTATTGTATCCATCTTAACTTTATAATCTAGTAAAAGCCTTGTGTATAAAACAAGGGCAGAAATGGTGGACTCTCCATAGATACTGAAAGAGCAACAAAAATCTAGCATGGGTTTCAACACTTCCCCACTCTATTCAAAATGTTTTACAAATGCTTACATAAATATTTCTAAAATACCTTTTCTTTCTGAAAAATTAGGAATTTCAACAAGGCTCTAGACCAGGGGTGTCAAACTCTTGCCCACAACATCCTTTTTTTTTTTTGGCCCCCAAAGAAATCCTAAATATGAACTGCATCTGGCCCACCGCTGCATTGAAATAGTGCAGCTAATACTATTCCCGGCATCACTCGCGTCTATAGACCAGCGGCCTCTCTGCCTATGCGTGGCACCGTATTGGACTGTTTTATAGACACAAATAATGCTGGGATGTGTAGTAGCGGCATCTGTCGCGTCTATAGACCAGCAGCCTCTCTGCCTATGTGTGACCCCGCGTTGGAATGTTTTATAGACGCAGGGAATTGTAGTAGCGCTGCTATTTCAGTGTAGAGGGAGTTCCAGCCACTCATAACATTAAGCCCCGCATTGGACTGTCTTCTTGAAGCAGGAAATTATAGTAGCGGTGCTATTTCAGTTTTAAGTTTGGCCCGCGACTAAGTTTAAATTTTTGCCCACTGAGTTTGACCAATTTTTGCCCCCTGCTGTAGACCAATCAGATTTTCCACTTGCCTTTGGTGTCATACCCACAGCAAGGTTTTTGGTTAATTAATTTTTCCCTACTTACTCAATCTAAAGGGTGTTTATAAATCAGGAATTCAGTTCATTCCATAAGTGTGTTCTCTGACAATTAACATCTACTGAGTCTGGCTTTACAGCACATGGCTTAATCATTTACAGCTATTACAAGTAAACAAGTTCAAGAACTGTCAAATAGATACATTATATAATCCGGAGAACAGGTTATAAAGCGCATGCTTCTACTTTTATATCTGTGGTTTTAGTATATGAGCCTATTCAATTTAACACACTGCCAGGCATGACAGAGAAGTCACACCAGGTGACCATTTAAAGCAGCCCCAGCAATTTTATAATTTTATGCCAAGTTTGTGTAACTTGTTTTTGTGCAGAAAAATACACATGAAATAAAAAATGAATTATTATATACTAAAAATTGTCACTGAACAAGTAAACACATTAAGATAATAATACACATTAGGCCTGATTTATTAAAGCTCTCCAAAGCTAAGACAAACGTTCATCAGTGAAGCTAGATGATCCAGCAAACCTGGAATGGATTTCTTAAAAGTCATTTGCTTTGCTGGTTCATCCAGGTTCACTGATGAAAGTGCATCCCCTCCAGCCTTGGGGAGCTTTAATAAATCAAGCCCATTGTTTTGATAGTGGTCCATTGCCTGCAATATACCTTTTAAAAACCTTGTTTTACCACGTTTTTATCTGTTTGTCTAAAGTCTTGCTAAAGTAAAAACACCAAAAACAGAATTAAATTTGGAAAACAAAACTGACGTTTTGTCAGAATGACAGCAGGGTTTGGGACAATTTAACTACAGCACACATACAAAAGCAATTGTCCAAAACAACAAGAAGCTAGACCTAGAAGAATATGGCAGTGTGGTAACAGTGAGCAAGTGGAAAGCTGCAAGTAGCAAGTAGCTTCAAATTGGGTAAAGCTTAACCGGCCAATACCCTTCTGGGTCTAACCATAAATTGGCTGCTATTACATATTTCATAAAAGATGTACCGGTAATTGGAACACAAATATGTTTAAAGGGTATGTCCAGCGAAAGCTTTTTTTTTCCAGTTTTACATCGGTTAAGCATAGTTCTAAATTGTCCTTGATGCTACCTGATAGTAAAAAAAAAAAAAAAAATGTCTATATACAGTATACTTTTTATTATGCACTATGGTGACATCTGGAACACAATCAAGCCATAACCATCATTCAGAACAGATACTAAGAAAGACAAAACCAATATGTAATGATTTCTGATATGACTTCATAAAATATTACCTTATTTCTGACATGGATGAGTTAAGTAGAATGAATATGAAAGGAAGAAAGGGTCTGTAGTAACATGTTTTTGGTTTCTATAGACCCCTGGGCAAGATCTATATATTCTTGGACCCCACCTGACCCCGCTACTAAAAACTTAGAACGATTATTAGTTAAGCTAATACTTTGTTTAAAGAAATAAGCCATTTTTTCTTTATGTTTTATGATTTACCAGCATAACAAAAGTAAACACAGGTAACGCAAATGTGATTTTACATTATCAAAGTGAATACAGAAAGAAAAACGTGTTTTAAACTATAAAAAAGGATTAAAGAATCTGTATTAAGCCGTGTTTACCTTACCTGGGAGAATTCCAGAAGGTTATATGTTTTCAGCCACAGCTCGCCAGGAAGTTTATTGCTTTGTAACGCAGTTAAATTACTTCTTACTTCCGGGTGTGACACTGATTGTAGAGTTCTCTGACACCCAAAACTGCCGAAGTATCTGCTGCTAAAACTCCCAACTATTGGTTTCTTGATTTGCGCGCTTTAAAAGAAAAGTTTTTAGACATCCCATATATAAAGCTGATGACATATTGTACCTGCAGGCAGCTGTTCTGGGTCATAACAGGTTTTCTGTTTGTCAGAAGCCTTTCTAATAATCTCCCTGGAGGGCTGAATGAGCCATGGTAATATCTCTATGGCAACGACTGAAAGTTTAACCAGTGTTTAGATTACAGAGGGTGCTTTTACAATAGGCCTTGGGCACACCTGTCTGTGAAAGTGACCTGCCTGAATAGACAAAATGCCTTTTTACTAATAAAGTGGCAGTACTAAGTACTAAGGGGAGTTAACCTTCTTCCTGCGTTAGAAGTAAAGACAAAAGGTTGTAAAGTTTGTACCAAGTTTGTGACAAGATTTCTGTATACTGTGCAATAAAAGCAGAATTATTTTGCATAGCAGCCGAACCTGTTTTGCATGTTTTCTTTAAGGTACATACGTTTATACCGTAAAGAAAAAAATATTTTCAATGCCAAACTTCTCATTAGCTGACTCATGGAAGATAAACACTAAGCAATATGTTTGATTGATTAGTCATAAATGTGAAATTGTTAAAAAAAACTATCAATATTGATTGATATTTCCGCAAAATGTCAACTGAAAATTGATTGGTTAACAATCCAAATGAATTAGGGTAATACAGACTGATTGTCAAACTACTGGATGGTACATTGAATACTTGATCATTTGATTGTAAGGGATAACTTTTTATATCAATCATGTTATGGATTGGAAATAACATCAAAAGTCAATTAAAGAGTGTATGCCTAGCATTATACAAACCAGGAGTGTATGGTTTTTAAGCTATAAATGCATAATGTTTCTTATTTGTATTACATTTACCATATCATTATCTGCAGTGTCCCCATGATTGTCTGTGTAGTACACTTCTGCCTCAAGCTTATTATAGAGCATTCCAGCTGGGAAGATGTGCAGCAGCGGTTACTTTTAGTTACACAAGCTGTATATGTGCCTGTAGGTATGGTATTGTTTTTACAAACAGATGTGTACTTTTAGACCGTTTGCCTTGCATGGGCCCAGGCTTGTGTCATAGAAATTAACCTTTAACTGAGAACTATGGGAATAGGGGGAATAATTGTTCCCCCATAACCCCTCCCCCCTGGAAAAAAAATTCATTTTGGACAAGAAAATGACAAACACTATCAAAAAACATTCCAGAACCAGGGTATTATCAATGTAAACACTAAATGAATGACATTTAGCTCTTGTTTACATTAGTGAAGCAAAGTGAAAGTTCCTAGGCAGATGAACCGCTAGCCAAACACAACACCAAAACACATGTCTAATATCCCAATACACTTTTATGCTATAGTTCATGCTAAGTGCCACATGACGTAGATCATAGGGTTTGGAAGAAAGTGAAAAAAGCCCCAGCATTATTGCAAGAAGAAAAAACCCACTCATGCTTGTGTGACCTGGCTCCTTCCAGTCTTGGTATAGAATATGCAAGGCAGATAAACTCCTACCACAGAAACCAGAAAAAAACAGGTTACAGGGAGTTCCAAAGTACAACACACACAATTCTTCTGTTCAGTGGTTTGAGCAGAATGGAATGGATAAAGCAGGGTGATGCCCGACAAACTCTGGTTACACAGGATTCAAGTAAGATGCACAACAGTTCCATAGAACCTGGAACTGTTTGGCAAGTTATGAAAGCATGCTTGTGTCGCTAGTAGGAGAAAAAAAACAAAAGATATTGTGGAGGAAGATTCAAGTCATGTTGTACAGAATGAAGTGAGCCAAGCGAGTATGTCTTTGAAGGTTTGACGAAGGTCATCAAATACACGCCAAAAATGAATGTGACCAAAAAAAACACACACATTACTCAAAGAAAAACAATTTCATTGTTCCAGAGATACTCCAAAGGATGACAAATTGGTTGTTTCCTTTTATCCATCTACAGATGATAACTAGCTTTTTACCGAGGTCTTGCTATAGAATGTACACCGCTGAATACTGCAATGTATTCGGGCCATGTCTCATTGTGCACCTCTATACTGTACACACACATCACCACCTGCTCAACCTAAAACATCATACTATTCCAAAAGACTGTGCAACGTATTGTCCACAAAAACCAGTGTCTGCGTCAACCATTGTCTCCCATAACAAGTAAGCCCCACTGCTGCTAGCTTAGCTGAATAGTCTTTTTGATCTTGCAAAAATCCCATACTTTAATGAGGGGTATTGTTTCTCAAGTTTTGCTATTTTGATAATGTTAGCTTTTACTTTTGTTTGTTAAAGGTTTGGTAAAACCACATACTGGTCATACTGGACAAGATTTATAATCCTGTTATTGATTTTGGGCATCAAATGCATTACTGAGAAAATAAGTGATGAAATCTACAACTTTTGATTGCTAGTGTGAACTTGACAGAGGTTTTATTGCTACCACAACCTTTCTGAACCTAAAATGCAAATGGCTGGGATATAAATGAAGAATAAATGAAAAGTGGAATCAAAACAATCTAGATTGTCAATACACATGTGATGTGTTTTGTATTCCTGAATTGGCCCTTGTGACTACCTGTCTGTTATGGTAGAGTGGGCATGGCTCAATACACATAAAAAAACTAGGATGGTTTAGTCAGAATAAATGTTTTGTTAACTATGGCTATGATAACTAAGGCTCGATTTATAAAACAGGGAATATGACATTCCCTTAAATATTGCCTCATGGGAATCAACTACTCATAATAATATACATGGACCTGGAAGATTCCTATGAGGTAATGTCTGATACTCTGTTCTATATATAGAGCCCTAAATGTTTGCTTTCATGTAGGAAGTTAAAGTAGCTCATACTGCTTTACACTCCTCTATCAAATGAGGTGCTATCCTGACATTCACATGGTTTATCTTATGTTGTTGTTTCTAGTACATAGCTTGGCAAATTATATATATTATTATATTATATATATTTATGCAATATTTACATTTTTTTCATTTTGCATGCATGTTTTTTGATGTGGCAGAAAAAAAGCCAAAAAAAAGAACAAAGGAATAAGAGTAACACTTTAATCTGGGACTTTGGCATCACTTGTACCAAGGACCCTGGGCACATTACACACATTCTCTTGCTTTGTGCCCTGTGTCCAGAAAGAAGAACTTTTCATTCTATTATCAAATTTTATTGCTGCCACGCCACTGTGAAATTTGTTATGGTTAGAATGGGTCACTGGCCTCTATTTTGTCAAGATACTCTCGCTGTTGTGTTCTGCTCATGTGCACGTTTTGCTATTTTTCCCTGTGGGTTCTGGGTCTTTCACAACCTTGGCAGCGCCCATGGGTTCATTGAATAAATTCATGATAGGAGGTGTGGAGCTGATACAAAAGAATATTCATAAAGGAGGTTTCCTTTTAAATCAGGCTTGAATATTATCCACTATGAACTAGTTTGACACACAACCCTACCCAACCTCCTAGCATATGTTGTTTAATAGCTAAAGTACCAAGCTTCTTTAATAAAATAAATTTCTCTTTACCAAGGCAGGTGAATAATGCCGTTTCTTGTTTTTGGTCATTGTGATTTGGAAAAATCCAATCTTCAAGTTAACAGGACTGTGCTGTGTAATATGTTGGGGCTATTTAAATCCTGTTTAATAATAATACCTGTTTGACCACACAGGCTGCTATCTTATACTGTAGAAGGCGCCGACATCTGGATTTGGCCATTTAATTAAGTAGTTGTGAAACATAGGGCCTGATTTTCTACAGTGTGAGGCGAAGAGAAATGAGTTTAGAAAACAAAATTCAAAATGTTCACATAGTTTTATTTTCAGCTTACAAATTACAAATTACCCTCATATTTACTTTACCTCATTTCAAACTTTTGTAAACCAAGTACTCACAATAGGCATAGCCTTCCTCTTTTCCTCCTTTCATTGCTGCCCTAAAAGCTTGCATTGTTCCTATAGAGAATGTATTTACAATATAATGACAATATAGGAAGTTGGAGGGGCGTTCCATACACAATGATCCTTTTCCTGAGATCAGCTTTTGTAGCAATATATACAAGTAGTGAGCAAGACTATTTTTAACACTATACCTTTTATTCTTAGTGTGATCTCCCTTCTGTTTGGTAAAGCAGTGTACTTAAATATAATACTGTATTTCTATTATGAGATATCAAAAGTACTAAATAAAGGGAAATATAAAAAGGGCTGTTAGAAATTTGGATAATATAATAGTTTGTTGTATTTATAAATGCATGTATTACTGTAATTACAAATCTCATCCATAGGTTACTTTGTACATTACTACATATCTTTTGTATAGAAAAAGAATAAACTTTTAACCATTCCACTAACACATTTTCTGTTTTCCCTAAATTTATTCACAACTACTTTTTAAAGTTCATGTATACCAAACCAATGGGAGTCAGATATCCATGGTATGTATATAAGGCAGAGAATTGTCAGGCAGTGGCAGATGTATACATTTCAGGTAGGGCTCACATAGTTGGAGGGTATTCAGGATAGATAGGAGAGATCCAGCTAGGATGGTGGAGTGAAAAAGGGCAGGAAGGATAAAGTGGTTATCAGCCTTTTAAGCCTTTTTTTCTGGATCTATCCATCTTTAGTCCCATTTTCTCACCCTTTAGTAACTTTTCAATTTTAAATATTATTATTACTCTTAATATTTACAACTTTATCACCCTAAGCCCTCTTTGGAAAGTCTCATTTTCTCACCCTTTAGTAACTTTTCAATTTTAAATATTATTATTACTCTTAATATTTACAACTTTATCACCCTAAGCCCTCTTTGGAAAGTCTCTTACCCATCCCTACAGTCACAATTTACTTATCACTACAATATAGTACATCCATTTGTTATAATATATATCTCCATAACCCAGTATTTACTTCTATCCTTGTTGGTATCAGGGTCAAAACACAAGTAAACCTAGCAGCTCCAGTTTATCAGTGTATAAACATTTTTAAATCCCCAACATACCTTAGGTTGCTTGATTGTAATCTTTGCCATACCTTGTTAAAAAATTGTTATTTCATTTTTCCCTGTCTGATCCAGGCCTCTTTGGTTTTCATTACTTTGGTAGTAAACAAGCACAATTGCAAATGGATTGTACATTTTTACCGTTTTTGTAGTTTGAGCCTCATGGCCTTAAGAATGAGCCTAGGCTAGAAACACGGTTTCTAGCCTAGTTTCTAACACCTTTTCTTTGCTTATTGACTAAAGGAGGGCTATCACCAGCCAAGCCTATTGTATGATTTAGGAAAACTTTGTCTAATTTGCAGATTCTTTTTTGGATTGGTTTTAGGAAACAATCATCTTAGGTCTTGACTTTTCAGTTTATTATACTGTTTTGAAAATTCATTTGACTGCAGATCAATATAATAGTCAATGAGAATGTTGATATGAGTAGAGAACAGGGCGACATCAAATTCATGCCATGTAATGGGGAAATACAAGACCTGATAGTGTTATTTAACTTGACCTGTGTGCTGAGAACCATCTCATGGGTGTATTTTAGTTATCCTAGGTGACACCCAGATTTGTTTTTTGTGTCAATAAGTGTGTCAAGATGCAGACCAAAGGGGAATAGGACTGATAGGTTGATGGTGTTAACATGGACTATATCCATGTTGGCAGGGGCCTGGTGACCTAATTTGATCCAGGAGGTGGTATGCGCCAGCTTGTAAAAGACAGGCAAGTGGTACAGAAAAGACGCAGGGTGCTGGCTACAGTGCTAGCAGTTTGTAAGTATTTCTTAAGATAATAAGAAGTTTTATTGGTTTTATGCTTTGCAGAGCTTGCTCTCTTCCTAAACATTTGAGTAACATGGGTTCTATTTATATTTCACCCAAAATTCACATATTTTTTCACACACATTTGATTTGAAAATGTATGAAGCATGAGTGAACGTAAAATCACTAACTGAATCCAATTTGAAAAAAATACATTTTGGATAAAGGTGTGTGAATCGTGCAATCATTTGGAAGCTGTAAGAGAGACATCTTGTGGACAAACATGGAACTGCAACAGTTTGGTTTTGACAAGCATAAATAGCTAACAAGCCAGATGTCATGGTACACACTGGTTTGAGGGTGGACACCAACCCACTTCACTGGAGATGATGGCCAAGTTGTGGTCCCCAAAAACACTGGAGAGTTGCATGCATTGCATGACTCTTTTAGTGATTATCTCTAGCTCCTGGTGACTTTGTTTTTTTGAGTTTAGGTCCGCCTTAAGTGCAAGGGTAGTTTTGTATTTTACCCAAGAGTTATGCTTTAAAGACAAAGGAGCGTTTGCAATAATGTTCTGTGTATTTTATCTTTATTACCTTTGGGACTGAACATTTTAAATTCAAAAACCCATTATGTAGCCGTGCCTGCCTGTGGTCATGTACTTACAGGACTTCTCATTAGGGTTTAAGCTACATACAGGCACTAAATTTCCTTCACTTAAGATGAATGTCCATGATAGTCTCAAGTGAACATCTAAAGCAGTTTTTATCATTCAGGGTCACGTAGATCCAGAGATTCCCTAAGGGGTTCCGTGAGCAATGAGAATTTTGCCTCTCAGGTCAGTTTAAGTGACAACAGCTAACTTTTTGGCTATTTGTAAGGGTGAATTCTTCCCAATGATCACCACACTAATGCACTGTGAGTTTTGGTGAAGTAATTATAGCAGAGGTTCCCTGAAGGCCTGAACAATTTTTAAGGGTTTCTCCATATGCTCATGTTATTCCATGCTCCTGTATGTTAATCAATGGTCTTCATCCAGCTCCCTCCATAGCATGAACAGCGCTGTCTGTTCAGAGCTTGATGATATTAAAATATCTCTTTAAAATGATGGGTTTAGCTGAGCTTTAAGAAACTGTCTGCCTCCACAAACAGACACAGGACCAGACATGGTATGTCACTAATGGGGGAGGGGGGTCAATAGTGGTGTCTAGTGTTATACCCCCTGCCAAGTCTTTCCATTGGTTATAGTTTTCAGACCTAAAGTTCCACTTTTAGGTTTCCATAATCAGGCAGGTGACTATTGCAGATCATTATCTGCCTGATCCCCCTAGGGAAGAGTGACATCAGCCTGGCACAGTCAATCCGGATGGCTGAATGTTATCTGTAGGAGGAAGAAGAAAAAGAAGATGGCAGCTCCCTGCAATGGAACGGCAGACAGATGCGTCACACAGATGTAGGTCCGCTTTAATTTCTTCTATACCTGTAATTGAAGAAATATGAAGGCATCCATGTTACTGCTTGTTAACCTGACATAAAGATTTATTGGTCTCTATAGGTTCTAACCCAATGACCTGGCACAGGTATTCAGAGAAGTTGCTTTGCTTTGACATTCCGTCCCAGGTCAGTAGCTAAAAACAATGACAATACTCTATACATTATAAGGTCACATATACCGAGCAGCCTGGCTCCCTACACCACCATTCTATTCACCCAGCTTACTCTCCCATGTATTACAGCCAGGTAATAGCACTCTGCTCACACAATGACAACCGCCAAGACTTCTGCGCCGCACTGTGAGACACTTCTGTATACATAGGGAGGCCACGCCTTCTCTCCTCTATCACGTGACCATGGCGTGACATCACGTCCCGTCCACCTCCAGACCCCTCTAGTCTCTACCGTAAAGTAACTTCTGAGAGTCTCGGACGGAGTGTGCGATACCGGTATAGCGACCGGTGGTTCCTCCCTGGTACTTCTGCCTCCACTATAAAGTGCCCTGGCCGAATCCTTTTAAGAGCGGGCTGACGACCAAGAAGGAAGGTGAGCCTAGACTGGCAGCTTTGAAGTACATTTACCTTAACCTCTTCTCCCTGAGTTCCCCCCCTCCTTCTGTTATGGTTTGTTCTAAACGTATATCAGAATTTTGGAGCAGTCCAAAGCTGTCTTTGGATGTAGGGGGCACGGAGTGTGTAGCAGACATTGTGTCTGTTGTGAGGCCTTTGTTATGAATTGAATAGTTGTGTGCATGCTGTGCTCACACATGCCAGTGTTATACGACTGCTGGAATATAAAGCCTGGCTAGGTCACAACCTCTTATCAAAGTGTTACACTCTGTTGTACATCCCTACATGATATGTTGGCGCATTACAAGTGAATATCAATAATAGGCAGATACAGCAGTGACTTCATGATTGTTGTGACGTCTTAATTCTGCTTTAAAGTTTGTTCTGCCAAATAGGAAATGTGTTTATCTTTCCCTTCTAGGATAATTTACAAAGACTTTGCTGCACTGGGCGCCTTTGTAACTTCAAAGCCCAACTGCAGCTATTCTTTATTAATGGCAAAGACTCAAAACCACTGCTGAGTGTTTATTGATGTCTGTGTCCCTATTGGGAGATTTCCCATGTCTGTGACACCAGCTGGACAATAGGACATTATGCAATATCTTAATATATGATCACCACAATAATAAAGTGTGATTTCGCTGTAGTAGGAGACAGATCTTATGATTTGCTGTTCTTGTGATACGCTATATATATATATATATATATATATATATATATATATATATATATCGTATCACAATCGTAGCTATATATATATATAGTGTATCATATATATATATATATATATATACACACATAGTGCTCAACACAGAATTTTTTTTAAGCCGGGTGGGAAGAAATTGTAGGTGGGTGGCAGCCCCTGTATTGTCACCAAACTCTTTAGTAACCACCCAAAAACAGCCGGGTGGGTGCTGAAAAGTGCCGGGTGGTGCACCCAGCTAAAAGGG
>NC_092858.1:124655826-124667267 GCF_032062135.1 Pyxicephalus adspersus
CCTTTGCTGCCTGACTGAGGATTTTTTAACATAGGTGCGGTCTCATAAACACATTAAACTGCAGGGCATTCATGTGAGCCAGCCATATAGGATACAATGGGATTTCTACCTGATGTCATTTTACTCCCAAAAATTTATATTTGAAAATACTTTGCTAGTGGCCGATGTTTTAAATAGCTGCTGCTTCTGCGCTCTATGGGCACTGCACGTATTCTATACTTGCAGGTGTGTAGAATACTTGCTGCCCTATGCCTGTTGTGTTTTCTGCTGTTGGTTCATACATCACCACAGGACATAGAAGTCAGCAAAGGGAACCATTGTGGCCTGCAAGGGGAAGCAAATGTTAGGATCATCTGACATTTGCATATGATTTGCAGTGGCTAGGGAGGGACTTTTCAATACACGGCTACTAAATATGTAAGAATACAAACTTTTCTTTTACTGGTAGTCTTTTTGTACATATGAAAATGCGTACACTCATTTTTTTTTTTTTAATGTGAGTGGCAACTATATACCAGTTTCCTCTGCTAACCTGTAAGACAGGAATTGCTCAGATACTTACCTGTCATAGCTTCTGTCTCCTGATTACTGGCCATTTCCTGCTTCTGTGGATTAGCTGCGACTCAGACCAAGAAGTGGCAATCTGTCAATGCGGACTTAAACTCAAAAATCAAAAAGTCTTCAGAGGTAGTATAAATGACAAAAATAGTAGCCCTGGCGGCTTTTTTTTGCTTTAGCTCTGCACAGCGCATGCACCCTGTATCCTATCTATTATTTTGAACAAGGTGATAAGAACTGTTGTGAGAGCCACTTGTAAAGGTCATTTAAAGAAGTCAGAATGTCATTTATACAATGTAAGGTGGTATTTTCAGAGTGAAACCTTTAACGAAGTGCACTTCTAATAGTCCTTTTATTAGTGATGCTAGAAGAGTGTAAGGACAATTCTCCCATCTTTTTGGAAGATCCCTCCCCTCATCCCCATTATCTTCTGGTAAAAATGTGTCACGTTTGTACACTATAGGATGGCCCTTCCTGCATCCGGTCACTCACTGATCAGAGGTATGTACAAGGCACTGTTTTTACTCGGGCGGTGTCAGGTATAGGTGGCCTTTAAAGACCATTGCTACAGTTCGTTGGTCCTGTTGGTAGCTGTTTATTTTAACAATATCCATTGTCATCATGAGTTCAGAACACTACCCTTGAAATTGAGCGAGCCTCTATATTCTTCAGTCTAGTGGAGGTAGCCTCCTGGCTCAAAAATCAAGCTTCTGTAATGGAAGAATGTGAAAAAGTTCAGATATGCTATGCTTAAATAATAGAAAACTGAGGGTGGTTCGAGAAGACCTAAATGATCATGTACTTGCAATGTTCTCCCCTGCCCCTTTTACCCGAGCCCACCACATGGTACTTTCCAGTAACCACCCAGCTGTTTTTTGGGTGGTTGTTGAAAATTTGGGTGACAACACAGGGGCCACCACCCACCTACAGCAGCCTTCCACTAGGCTTAAAAAAAAATCCTGGGAGAATGCTGACTTGTTATAAGACATTCTGATATTTTCAGATGACCCCACAGGCAGGAGGACACACGGAACCCAATATTGCAAGCTCCAGAACAGCATTAGACCCAGTATAAAACGAAGGCCTATGCCCATCACAACGACGTTTCCTGAAGCGTCAGACAAACCCCTTTAGGACAAGTAGAAAATTAGTAAAATTTGTTTTAGAATTAACAAAAAATTTGTTTGATCTTTTGCCAAAAAAACTGCTTCTCAATAAATCTAGCAGAAAGATGTTAAAAATGTCTTAGGTTGCAAGCTGTATGTTTTTTAGATTACCCAACAGAAACATAAAGTCAAGGTAAAGGAGACAGAAGTGAGGCGTGGGTCATTTCACCTCATTTGCTTGTCTGTTTTTTAATTAGGTAGGAGGCCATAGTTTCACTGTCATTCTGTCTTGAAGGAGAATAAGCATTATGTTTCTTGAAGGAGGATAAGCATTATCTTTCTAGCAATAATTAACAGTGGTGTAGTGTAAATGTTGCTACGTTTCACGCATATACTTTACCAGTTGAGGTCCTATTTAGAATGCGTTAGCTGTGCATGTGCAGCATTGTTATTAGGGCCTTTACAAATAAGTATATGACGTGCCTTTAAAAAATAATATATAAACACTGTTCTCCCCAGACCCTTTTAGCTGGGTGCACCACCGGGCACTTTTCAGTAAGTACCTGACTGTTTTTAGGTGGTTACTGAAAATTTGGGTCACAATACAGGAGCTGCCACCCGCTTACAGCTTCTTCCCAGAACATCTGATGAAAAAAATTGTCACATGAGGTAAATTCAATTTGAGGCCATTGGAATGCCAAATGCTTCTAGTGATAACTATGTACAGAACTTGATACAAAGATTATGAAAAGCATATGATTTTTAACCATTATTTTATGTTACCACTAACTATAAGATTTAGTAGGTCATGGTACAAACATGAATACTTTAGTAATGCATTTAGTTTTTTTTTCTAAATCTGGATTTAGAGCAACTTTAGTTGGATTATCCCTGGGCGTCCAACCATCCTGTGATGTCTATTGCTAACTTTTGAAAGGCAAGCTTTTTGCAATTTATTAGCTGCTATTATATCCTTAAGAAGACTTTGTCATCAATAGGTTTAGGCTAACTTGTTGTGGCAAGCACATATGAATTATCTCTGTATATGCATATATGATGATCTAAAGCTACTCAAAAATGTATGCATATTAAAAAATCCTAGTGTCTCATTAGTGAAATTTTGGTAAATGTGTGGGACATTTGTACTGTGACTTAGTTGTTGGAGCACTCTCTAGCGTCCAAGATGTCATTGTATATAGAGCAGAAATCAACACGTTGTATATCCAGCAGAACTCGACACTTGTCAGACCAGGCAATGTTTTTTCCAAACTGCTCTTCTCGTGTTTCTGGTAAAGCCTGGGCAAATTGCACCCTTAGGTGCCAGTTCTTAGCTGACACAATTGGCACCTAGTGTGGTCTCCAGTGCCCCCCCCCCCAGCCCCTTTTAGCTGGGTGCAGCACCCGGCACTTTTCAGTAACCACCTGGCTGTTTTTGAGTGCTTACTAAAGAGTCATAATACAGGGGCTACCACCCACCTACAATTTCTTCCCACCCAGCTTAAAAAGAAATTCTGTATTGAACACTGGGTCTCCTGCTGCCGTCCATGTGCTTCAGAGTCCTCCTCTGACCCCTGGCAGAGGAGAACTTTTTACTTGATATTTTCCCTTTATTTTAACATGAAATGATTCTAGTTATTTGATGATAACTATAGTCACTAGTTATTAGTGATTAGTCCTTGTAATTTAGGGATGCAATAATGATGTGATTAGAGTACTGACATTTCCCAGTACAAAAACATGTTGTGTTGTAACCCCAGAACAGAGCTTAGATGCCGCGTATGTACCTGCAGGCATGTTAAAGGGGTAACATGTCGGATAAAGTGTATTTATGGCAGAAATGTACAGTATGTGTGTGCTTATTTTTTGTGCCCTTACACAAACCCTATAAATGAACCTGTTGCTTTCCCTTGTATTGAAAAACACTAGATTGCTTTAGGTACTTTTGTTTTTTTTCTAAAGTAGGACTGATGTGGTGGTGAACAGCATTATGCAATTATTTCCATGTTTTGCTAATTTTAACTGTTTTATATAACTTGGCAGCAATGGCAATGACTGAACAGACACCATGTTTTCCAATGAGCAACCACACAAAGGAACGTGTCACCATGACCAAGATGACACTTGAAAACTTCTACAGTAACCTGATCGCACAGCATGAGGAACGAGAGCTAAGGTGGTTCTATCTCTTTGTTATAAATGTAATCTCTGGCCCAAATTATATATTATTCTAACTTTTACCACTTTACATATTTTGCTGTAAATGCTGGGGTGTGGGCCTGGGACTGATTATAACTGGAGTGGATGGATGGCAAAACATTCTCAACATTAAAACCTAATGAATAGTCCTTGGCGATTTGCTTTTCTTTAATGTCAAAATATATTTTACCTAGGTTGGTGCTATATACATCTGACTAGCTTTGGCATCTACCATAGGTGTAGAAGGATAGTTACTTATTTGGCTGGCCTTTTGGTGGGCAAATGCAGTTGTGTCACTGTGCTTGGCAAAGTACATCCCTTCGTGGAGTTGTGCTGTAGATATCTTTCTTCTACAGCACACTTAAACCATTGCATATATTATTAGTATATTTTTTAACCTGATTTGATTATCCATGTTGTAGTAAATGTATTCTTAGTATCTATCAGGGCAATTCCTATTTGATTTCTCTAATTTATGGTCCTCACAATGCCATAAGGAGTTCGTTACCTGTCCATTTACTGATGTTTTTATTGATGGACACGTTTCAGACATGAATTGCGAAAAAAAAAAAATCAAATGATAAACAAACCCAACCAAAATGCCATTGTAAACATGCAAATAATAGAAGTAAGGTTACATTCATAGATGATTCTTGTCCGATTTGCGCCTCAGGGCTAATATCAGGCTTCACTCTGACGTGTGCAGTGGCTGTCCAACATTATTCATGGATCTACCAGACAAACGACCACAATGCAATTGAAGGGTTGAGCCGCTGGCTTGTTCTCCTTCCCCTTCTTCATAGAACAGAAAGGCGCTGTATGTACAGCACTCATTTATGTATCTTTCAGTCTTTTGTCATTGGAAAGGATGATTTTGTCACGTGAAAGATCCTTTCCAACAACAAACATTTAAAGTTTGTACGTAGCCTTACATCAAATATTACTGGCAAGTGAACAAGTCCAGTATTTACATATTTCCCTTTTATTTATATTAGTATACCTAAACAAATAACATTCTAAAAGTTCTTAAAGATACTTAACATTATTAAGTGGTATGAAACAGTGAATAGGGCAGCCAGTCAAGAACCCCCTATTTTTAGTGTGACGCAAATGTTGTTACCTGGGCTAACATTACACTTAAACTGCTCTGCACCCAACACTTTGTTTGTTATTCTTATTCAGTAGCATTATGTGAAAAAAGCTAGCCTGAGTAACTAGGTTATATTTATCAGTTTACTGTGTGTTACTTTGTTATTGTCTTAAGTAATTTCTGTAATCATTGAAGAGAAGCTGACCTAGTCACATAAAAAGCCCTTTCATGGTATTGTGAAAATGAATAGAACACCAGTGTACAGTAACATCTTATATTGTCTCCGATTTCTCCTTTCTGTTTTTAGACAGAAGAGGCTGGAAAAAGTCATGGAGGAGGAAGGCCTCCGGGATGAAGAGGTAAAGAAAATGATATACCTCCAGTAATTACTTGAATTAATTATAAATAAACGTGTGTGGATCAGATAACTAGATCTCCTTCACTTAGCTCTGATAAAATCTTGGTAACGTGCACACCAATGAACTAGAGAAAGATCTGCCCATGTTCTTCTCTTAGTTGAAAGATTTATTAAAATATCTTAAAAATGTGTTGCAAAGTAAAATAGGAATGCACATATCTTCATATGGAAGCAGGGCAACACCTATAGTTTGTGCTTGGATTCGTGTCCTTTTTATGTACAAAGCTGGTCATGTTTGTAGACCTGTACCTAAGACAGAACCAAATCACCTTAATGTTCATCAGCAGACGCTATGAAAAATCTCCCATCATCAATTTTCTCAGGAGCTACACCACACACAGTGTGTTGATAGTATCTTAGAAGTAAATGTGGCATCAGCATTGTTTTGCTCAGAAAGTCAAGGTATGCTTGTAAAATGGGACAAAAAGGGTGGAGTTTTGTAGTGTTGTCAGTCACCAGGGAGTTAGGAGATTAATGCATTTCTAGAAGGGCCAGTTTATATTTTTCTGTTCTTTAAAGCATTTTCAAAGGAATAAAAATGATTCTATTTTGAGAAATGTGTGTATTGTTATGCACTACTTGTTTTTCTTTTTTTTTTCTTCTCAACATACGAAGTTTGCACGCACTTATTAATTTGGTTTGATAAACTTGGTGTTCCAAGCACACATTAATGAACAGTGTTAGCAGAGTAGGTTACAATACATAGTTACAAAGTGTGCCAGGTTGAAAAAAAGACATAAGTCCATCAAGTTCAACCACTAGGGAAATAAACATATCCCAGATATAAAACCATATAGGACATAGTTGGTCAAGAGGAAGGCAAAAAGCCCTGGTACAATTTGCTTCAACAGGGGAAATATATTCCTTCCTGATTCCATGAAGCAATCAGATATTCCCTTGATAAACAGTCACTGTTATTTTTACTTTAAATCCTTAATACCCAGTTATATTCTGTGCTTCTAGAAAAGCATACAGCTTTTTCTTAAAGCAATCTATAGTAGTTGCTGAAACTACTTCCTGAGGGAGCCGATTCCACATTTTCACAGACCTTACAGTGAAGAATCCCTTCATTATCCAGAACTTCTTTTCCTCCAGACGCAGAGTGTCCTCTAGTTCTTTGTAATGATTTAAAAAGTGAATATTGGGGAAGAGAGTTCTCTATATGGACCATTTATATATTTGTACAGGGTGATCATATCCCCCCTTAAATGTCTCTTCTCAAGGGTAAATAGATTGATTTAATCTAATCTCTCCTCAAAGCTGAGCTCCTCCATTCCTTTTATTAGTTTAGTTGCCCTTCTCTGCACTCTCTTCAATTCTACAATGTCCTGTTTGTGAACTAGAATACAGTATTGAATGTTATAGTTTACTGTATATATACAAATAAAATGCAGTGTTTTGATTTGATAAAAATCCTTAAAGGCTTTGCTGCGTTGTGCTTGTTTGACTTTTTTGCACCCTAGTATTTTACTGCTATTAGTTGCAGCATTTTTAATCTGCCTTTTTTTTTGTAGCTTTTTAACTTTTTTTCCCCTCTCTTCATTCAGTTAGATACGAAAAACCAGTTTGACACCACCACCTGCAGCTTTTGATTCTTCATCTTGTCTCCTTTTATGTCCCTCACTGAAGCAATAAACAATGCTTATATGGTGGTCTGGATTATTCTACCCTCAGTAAAATCATAGAAAGTTAAGCACAGCCACCTCATGCACCCTTGAACGACATTCACTATGTACAGCCTATCTGCTTTATTAATGTTATAAGAAGCCTCCATGCATTTTGGAATACCCTCTTCCCTAAATGCTCCCTTTGGCTTAATGGCCTTTGCACCTGGGAAACTTTCAAACTCCATTGTGCTGTTCATTGTTTTCGTTACACTGATCTGCACCTTGTCACAAAACTTTGCTTAGGTTCACAGTCTGTCATTATTGTCTTGTATTAATGATTTGCTATGCTGTTTTATCCAAGTTTAAGACATCCAGGAGACTTTAGTGTAAACCATTTTCCTTTTTACAGTTAGTTTTTAAAGTTTACCTATACCCAAAACTCTCTCACTTGTTAGGGAGGGAGAAGGGAAGTCATAATCATTTTAATCTGTTTTGGCTCTGCGTCACTGCTGGTGTTCTGTTGGATTGTAGCCATCCGCTGTTGGCTGTTTCAGCCTGAACGTATCGGCAAAAGCCTGAAAGGAGGAGTTAGGTTCCACGTGCAGCATTTTCCAGACTCCGTTTTGGTAAAAATTAACAATAGAGAGCATTTCAGGTTCAGTGCACCTGGCTAATAATCTTTTCCTAAGGCACTGTAGTGTACTGCTCTTATTCTAAAACAAAAGGAAGTTTTTGCTCCTATTGATGCAATGCGCTCCACCCTGAAACTAAAAGATTAGCCTGTTACTTCAACCAGTGCTGTTTGCAGCAGAGGAATTTTATTTTCACATTTGTTTGCAAAAATGAATGTAAATCTGCAGAAATCCAGATTGTTCAAGATGGACTAAAAATGTGAATGTTAACCCACTTTGCGGAAAAGTTTAGATTTGCTATTTAAAAATATTTATTGCTCCCCGTAAAAAAAAATACATTTTTGCATATTTAAATTTTTAATCCAGAAAAAGATGAGGAGATCGGCACATGCAAGAAAAGAAACTGAATTTCTACGATTGAAAAGGACGCGATTGGGATTAGAGGATTTTGAGTCTTTGAAAGTAATTGGAAGAGGAGCTTTTGGAGAGGTAAGACTAGTTACTTAACCCTTCAAACAGTACTAATAAAGTTGGTTTTGCGGTCTTTGTCTCTGTTGGGACGTTACCTATCACTTCCTGTGCCTGTTGCTAATACATCTAATGTTCTGACACTTCCCACCATGAAAGGCATTTCGGATAGCTTTTTACAGGAAATTGATAGATTTGTTAATAGATAATAATTGAAATTGTTAATAGATAAAAATTGCACTCTTTGAAGAAGACAGTTCATATTTACCTGTTCTGTTCTATTTACTGCTTGTTCTGAACTTCCACTTATTGAAAAGATATTTGGACTGAAGAATTTCCTGGATCTGAAACTTTTGAGAATATCAGAAACTCCTCCTTTTTTTGCCTAGGTTCTTTCCTTTGCCCCTGTATTACTGTAGGACATGGTAATGACCTAGTGGGTGGCAGTAGAAACCACAATGTGCAGTGGGGGACCATGGAATGGACTTTTAAGCCTCCATAGGTCTTCACTAGAGTGAAGATCAGCAGCAATACTTTTTGGAAAGTGTTAGTTCACACATACAGTTGTAAAGCAATTGCTGTTTCACAGCCATCGCAGGTAAACGCAGCTTCTTTTAACCAAGTTTCTTTTAACACAAGTAGAAGTGTTTTTTTAGGCAGTGGGTTTAATAGACAGCTGACTGCGGATGGCAAGTAGCATCCCAAAATGTGGGATCCTGCAAACTCTTGAGTCTTTTGTAGTTCCCTGACACTAAGGATTTTTCAGCGGGGAGAGGGTGGTTGAACCTTCTGCCAGCCACCAATTTATCCACCTGCCCCATGATGCTTCTCATTGAAATGAATGAGTGCGTTTTGATGGTAGGCAGGGATGGCCATCTGCAGTCAAATATTCAAGTCTTTGTGGTTGATCCCATTTTCTGAGATGTTTCTCGTACCATCTTAGCGGTCAGTTGTCTATTCAACTCCCTGCCTACAAGGACTCTGTTTGTCAATCACTAGAACAAAAGACATTGCCATTTGAGCCATCTGCTTCTTGTACATGGGGTTGTAAAAAGTGGTAACCACACAGCTTCACAGTGGTCCATATGAACTAACCCTTGCTGTCTTTTTCTTTTCTTTTCCCACTGAAAGTGTTCTGTGTTTTCTCCAGCCCCTTTCAGCTGGGCGCCCCACCCGGTACTTTTCAGTTTTTGGGTGGTAACTGAAGAGTTGGGTCACAATACAGGGGCTGCTACACACCTAGAATTTCTTCCCACCTGGCTTTAAAAAAAACTCCTGGGTTGAACACTAGTTTTCTATCGAATGACAGTTACATAAAATTGCTTGAATATTTTAGGTGCAGAAACCTTAATTTTTTTAGATTTTCAGTAGAATTTGAAAGTATAAATTTTGTCAGCTGTTTGTGCTGTGTCTTTCCTTATTGGGGACTATCATGTCCTCCTGTGTGGTCATCATGCAATAAGAGGAATAAAGATGTAAAAGAAATAAAGATGTAGGTTACCCAGTGTTTTAGAACGGAAGGGATGGATTAGAAATGTTCTGTCAATGACTCTGTTTGTAAGTTTTTTTTATACTTGTAACAATAATGTCTGTATTTTTTTTGTAGGTTCGGTTAGTTCAAAAGAAAGACACTGGTCATGTATATGCAATGAAGATTTTGCGAAAGGCAGACATGTTGGAGAAAGAGCAGGTAACTATTTATGTGTACTAAAAACATCCCCCTTATTTACCATATTAATATGTGTAAAAAACACCTTTCTACTTTTGGAAACTAGGTTTGTTATGTTAGCTTTGAACACATAGACAATGTTATACTGTAAATGTTTTTTTTTGCCAAATGTAATGTTTGCTATTTCATTTTGTTCAGTATTTATGTATGCAGTTCAGTAAAGTTATGTCCTCTATTTTAAAGCCATTTCTAACTTGTAGTGTATGTAAAGACTGGTATGTGCTGAACTCTTACTTGTCTAAATTTTTTAAATTATACTCTGTTAATGGACTGCACTGTGCATCAAGGCAAAGTGGACTAATTGCTTCATTTCATCATAAGAGTCCCTTTTGTTTTTCTTTCCCTGATATTATTATTAAGTATTTATATAGTGCCAACATAATATGCAGCGCTTTACAAAGTCTATGGTCATGTCACTAACTATATCATTAGCATAGTATAGGGTTTATTTAGGGGGGGGAAGCCAGTTAACCTAAATGCATGTTTTTGAAATGTGGGAGGAATCCGGAGTACCCAGAGGAAACCCACACAAACACAGGGAGAACATACATACTGCTGGCAGATAGTGTCCTGACCAAGATTCAAACCTGGGATCTAGCACTTCAATGGCCAGCGTGCTAACCTCTGAGTCACTGTGCTGCCCTTGTTAGTTTTTTTTTTTTTGTTTGTTTTTTTATCTATTGTTTTATCTATTGTTATCATTGTTCTTCCAGTCACAGTACTTGTAGTTTTTTCATTCTTATCTTGCTCTGCTATGTTTATCAACAAACACATATGGGGGTAATGAATAATTTTCCTACCATGGAAAACAAATTTGTAGTTGTCATTTTTGCTATTTGGTGTAAACAGATGAAGTTGTTCTCTTTTCTTTATTTTTACCTGAATTAGCTGATTGTAAACAATGTACCGTATTTCAGTTTCTCGCTGCTGTAAGAGAGTCCAGCTTGTACCAATACATTATACACTTCCTGATACTTATAAAAATAGGTGTAGGCTTTTGGCATATTTTGTACTTTGCTTATCTGTTTCACCATCTCGGTGTGTACATGTCAACGGGGATCTGCATGTATTAGACAAGAATAATGTCTTTATTTAATGTAATGTCTCCCAGGAAAAAAAAGTTTTAAGAGTAAACATACCGCTGAACTTGAACTTAAGTAGTAAAAATAAATGGTTTTAGTACTTGAGGAATTGCACGTAGCCCTTTTACCTTGAGTATTGTTTACTGGTTTGATATGTGTTATTTTATCAGTAACACGTCTTGATCATTAAATCTTATTTTTCTGTCTAGGTTGGACACATTCGAGCAGAAAGAGATATTTTGGTAGAAGCAGACAGTCTATGGGTGGTAAAAATGTTTTATAGCTTTCAAGACAAACTGAACCTATACCTGATCATGGAGTTCCTACCTGGAGGTACTTTGGTTGCATAAACATTGTTAATAGTTTAACAGAATAATGCAGTTTTAACTTTTCCCAGTCAAGTCACATCTAAACAAAAGACTGCTAAATATTGTAAAGAAATAGTTGATAGCACATACCATGGTATATAACATTTTTGACTACATATTATGTGCAACTGTGTAGCTTTAGATTTATATATCAGAAGTGTTATTTTATTTAACAGGGGTGAGTAAA
>NC_092858.1:124667850-124746932 GCF_032062135.1 Pyxicephalus adspersus
GGCAAAATATAAGCAAGGAAAAATGAACCTGATAGAGTTTACACTCTACATTACACTTATACTTTACACTTGTACTACTACTATTAAACATTTTCATGTGTAACATAAACCAATAAAGGGTTAAAGCCAAAATGAAACTTGAAAATCTTATGACCTAACAAATGTGCCATTTGTGCATTTTGATATATAACAATTCTTTGCAGCCTTTTATAAATGTTATAACTTTGTTAATTTATTCTTTGTGTCCCCCAGGTGATATGATGACCTTGCTAATGAAAAAAGATACTTTGACCGAAGAGGAAACCCAGTTTTACATTGCTGAAACTGTACTGGCAATAGATTCAATCCATCGGCTTGGTTTTATACACAGGGATATCAAACCTGACAACCTTCTACTGGATAGCAAGGTGTGTGTGTACATACTATATAGTCTTAGATTCATGTCACTTTGACATATACAGAAAATGTTTTAATTTCCCAAATTGACTATAATTTCCTTTTGCATATCCAAGGGAATGACCAAATTCTAAAAAATGTATATGTTCAGTTAGTGTAGCCTAATGCTGAAATTCTAGCAAAGTGTAAAAGAAAAAACATGGATAGATATCCAGTACATACATTCACATTATTACATCTATGCATAGCATCTGGGCATACATTTGTATCTTATTTTCAGAGAATGTTATGGTAATGGTAAGATATTCAGTATGAAAATCTTGGATCAGTTTTTTGTTGTTTGTTTTTCAAAGCCAGTCAAACAATGACACTGGGTGTTTCCTATATACTAGAGGGCAGAAATGTTTTGGGTAAACAAAGCCAAACCTTGTTATATCATCGTCCTGGCCATGGTAGGGGAAGAAAGCTTTGACTTGTGTGAAATCAGCCAATCTTCAGTGATTTCATCAGTCCCACAACGTAGTGTTATTTCCAATAAAAGGCTGTTCTTTCTATTTTAAAATATTGAAAAACATACTTTTGTAAGGTAATGTTCCTGATCTATGATCGTTACAGCCTTCTCAGCATCAACCTGCCTTTGGGTTTCTGGCAGTGGATTCTATTCTACTTGACAGTCAACAAATATGCCAGTTAGGCTGATTACATTTCATTTATTTTTGCTAAATAAATTTTAATTGATTTTGTTTTTGATTATTTAAGGGACATGTAAAGCTTTCAGATTTTGGATTATGTACAGGACTTAAAAAGGCCCATCGGACGGATTTTTACAGAAATCTAAACCACAGCCTGCCAAATGACTTCAGTAAGTAATGTTTTTTATTTTTCTTTATGTATCAACATGACTTTAATGATAGTTTCATTTCTAGTTCTTTGTTTGGTTTATTCATTTTAAAATGTGAAACTTTACTAGAACTGCTCTTCCCAACAGAACCACTTTATCATGTGTCATGTGTGTTTAAAAAATTGCAGCCACTAGAGGGAGCACACACTTTTTCTATCATTACTTTCTTTCTTCATAACTGGTGAAATGATGGATCTAGATAGGTGTGTATTGGTGAGTCTGCCAACTGACCTAGGAAATGTAAAGCAGAATATCTAGTTAGCAAATATGACTGATTATATGTGTGTATATATAAGGAGCCTGGGGTTAGTAAAGCAACTAGTAATTGGAAGTTTGATAGAAACTGTTCCAGTCGCAGGCCAGTGGCACTTGGTTGTGTTTTATTGTATGTTTATATTTTGTGTAACTCAGGTGATACATTTCAGTAAAAATAAAAATTTGTGAAAATATATTTTTTCTATGTTTAACTTTTAGATTCCTTTTAATTTTTTAACATTAATTGCAGATTTTCAAAATATGAATTCAAAGAGAAAAGCAGAGACATGGAAGAGAACTAGACGACAACTGGTATGATAAAAGATGCTCTTTTTTGTGTTTTAATTTAAACACATATAAGATATATATGATTAAATGTTTTGTATTCTGAGGGTCAAAGTCTGCTATCCTTTCTTAGAGCAAATTCGTCCTCCAAAATGCCCGGTGACTAAAGAATGTACAATAGTTATTGGGCATCTTTTCAGAAGGAAAAGAGTAATTGCATCAAGAGAATATTTGATGATAAAAACATGTGGCTTCATAGGACATTGATGCTAACAAAAGATAACATTAATAGCAAAAAAATGCCTATGGGCCCATTCAGTACGCCATGGACACATTTCATACTTTGACGTAAATTCTAAATCTTTCCAGTTTGCCCTCTCTATGTGCCCAGTGCTGGTAATGAGAACAGTCCTTTTTCATGAAAAGTTTGTTAAAATGTTTACAAATCCATTAAAAATGGAGTCGCATGGAAAATACATAATAAATAGAGTGTTATATATTTCCAAGTGCTTAACAGCCTTTACCCAACACTTTGGCAGTTATGTCTAATTAAAATAGGTTACCTATACTATGAAGGTAAATAACAACTATTTCTTTTCTAGGCATTCTCCACTGTTGGTACACCAGATTATATAGCACCTGAAGTATTCTTGCAAACTGGCTATAATAAATTGTGTGATTGGTGGTCACTAGGAGTCATAATGTATGAGATGCTGATTGGTAAGACAATTTGACATTTTCCCACTTTCTTCTCCTTATCTTTCTAGGACACATTTGATATTGTTTTACTTTCCTCCCAATGCTTTTTTCTAAAATGATCATAGTATACAGATAAGCCTATTTTCATACATCTAATAACAATATTCCCTAGGTTTGTAAATGGTGCATTATAATGTCAAAGTAGAATTGTCTTTAGCTCATATTGCACAAGATAAATTGGTTCAGGATTGATAAAAATGTGCCAAAAACAAGGAAGCTATTGAAAGGCTGATTGTAATGTGAGGACTGTAGGGTGCTTCCCCCTTTTTACTGGGATTTTAAATTTCTGTTGAAAGGAACCTGTCAAGACAGGAGTATGGGAGCTTCCATTGTTTGTTCTGTAATATATAAACTACAGAGTTTTGGAGTTCTTTCTCAAGATTATATCATGAAAGGCAGCTTCCATATTCCTTTGTGACTGGTTCCCTATTACCTGTATCTGTGTGTATGATAGGACTAAAATAAATGCTTATTTCTACATTTATTTATTATATATTAATATGATGTGTAGGTCTCTCTTGATGATATACTTGATGATAATAATGAGAGCCTTGAAATCAAGTAAGGCTATGTACACATGTTTGATTTTTGTCATTGGAAAAGGTATTTTACAATCCTTTCCAATGACTAAAGACTGAAAGGATGCATAAACTCTGTACATACAGCGCCGTTCTGCTCTATGGAGAGGGGAGAACCACCGAGTGGCACCCCGCTGCGCTCTCTACCCTTCACCTGTATGATGATCGTTTGTAGTTCGTGGACCCACCAGGCCAGGTCAATGAACAACATCAAGACGAGCACTGTACACATGTAGGATTCTTGTCCAATATCAGCCCTAAGGTGATCATCTGACGTGTGTATGTAGCCTAACACTTTTCAGGCTGCTTTCATAAAATATTTAAAATTGGCATTTACTGATGCCGTTATATTTATTCTTTATATCTTTTGTCATTATTAGCCCTGTAGTTGTGTTTCCTGTTTTTTTTTTTGTTTTTCCACACTGCTCTGACATCACCAAATTGTCTGGACTGCTGTCGGTAAACTGCTTAAAGTTGTGTGTGAGAGAGTGATTACACATTATCAGTGATAGATATGAGTTCTAATGTTTGGCACAGGTAAAGGAAACCCTGCTTATTCTATGATCACACTCACAAAACATTGCAGGCTTGATGATTATATCCCAAGCTTTACTATATAGTACAGAGCCTTGCCTTCTGTTGATATGTACTGTTATAGACTGATATGTACTATCTTTAGAGAATTTATCTACCTTCTCTAAAAAGTAAGATAGTGTCATATAGGAAACTGAATGATTGGTTAAGAAACTCAATTGTAATATGACCATTAAACAGTGGTAGTGGGTGTAATCAGCTTAATGGACAAATTAGGTAATAGATCAAAATGTATTTGTCTTGTGTTTCTATTGGTATTAAGTAAGACCTAAGGGGGTGTTTTTAATTGTGATTTTGTTCTTGGCTACTAATTAGCAAAACTTTATCATTTTTAATTTGTTGTATATATGTATATAGCTTTATCTAAACTAATAATATTTAATTTGATCCTGTTGGATTTATAAACTTTATAAAGTAGTAGTAATCTTTTTTTTTTTTTTTTTTTTAAGCACTGTTGATCCTTTATGAAAATATTATATTTTTCCTTTCCTTCATTGCATCTCATGCTGCTGATCTCTTGCAGCCACTTTCTGTCTACATGTATGCTCTCCAGCCACTGCTGCACAGAACAGCTGAGAGCAGAATTGTTGGTGCCAACATGTCTAAATATCTAAATAGTGATTATTGTTGCTGCTTTTAATAGCCTAGAAGTACATGTGGTTAGGCGGCAGCGAAATTGGTGACCAAGACAGAGTATTGTCACTTAAAAAAAAGGCAGAAATACTAGGTACTTTTTTTTTGTTTTCTCCTTAAGGAAACCTGTTTTATGGAAGGAGTGTGTGTGCATTGGTGGCTGTTCTTTCCTTTTGAAAATAATTGCCTTGTCATTCATTCCAGTCCAACAGCTTCATTTTTTTTTTTTTTTTATTCATTATTGATTTCACTTCCAGCACCATTATTGTGAATCAATGACTCAGAAAAATGTACAACTAGCATTTTCAGTACACGTTCAGGAGTAATAAACTGTATTTCACTATAGGTTTATTTTGTATACTTGTTACTGACCAACCTACCAAGCTGGTTGACAGTGAGTTTGAGTTACAAATCACCATTTACAGTTTCACTATATATCCTCAATCTAATTTGCTCGTATTCTGTACTTACATGAGTTCTCTTTTATCATAAAGGATATCCTCCATTTTGTTCGGAGACTCCCCAGGAGACCTATAAAAAAGTTATGAACTGGAAAGAAACGCTTACATTTCCTCCGGAGGTTCCCATATCGGAAAAAGCAAAGGACCTCATTTTACGGTAACTGATACTGAGAAACAAGAACTGTGTTAAACATTGATATGTAGATATTTTGTTCTGATAAAACCACATGATCTTGTAACACTTACAAACAAATGTTTTATCTTCTTAAAGACTTCATCTTTGTTTCCACATTGAAGATGTTCTGTCATAGCTGAGTAATAATCAAATCTGCATTACAGAAGTGTCTGTTATTATTCAGCGCATATTGTGTGATGGAAACGACACTGCAAATTTTTACCTTTTTTGGGGGGATTGATGATTGCCAAGTTTAAGTTTATCTAAAACTAATCTTCTGTTTTAAGAAAAAGTCCTGGTATTTTTAGTCACAAATACATTTGGGCAAATCTATTTCAAGCTCCCTGATATAGTTCTACAGTAGACAAATTGCTGAGAAATGCGGCAGCCTACTTCCTAATTCTCCACGGATATGATTGGCAAGCAAGACCAGTTGTGGGGGCTGCAGCAGGAATTTAGAAGTTCCAAATAGCTAGATGAAGATGTAATTCTTTTTTTAATTAATTAGGTTTGAATATACTGAAACATGAAAACGAATTGCTTAGGGAAGTTTATGTATTTGATAACTAAGCCAGTCAACATTTTAAGAGCTGAGTTCTGTAAATTACATACCCATAAACATTTGTACCTGGACATATGCAACTCTGTTCATCCAGTCTTGTGATAAAAGCTATGCGGTGGATAAATCTGCACACTACACTAATATAATAGGAACCCTGGACCTGGAGTAACTCAGGTTGTTATTAAATAATGAAGTTGAATATATTCATGTTCTAAATCTAGTTTAGATAAATGTTTCTTAGAACAAAAAACATTGGAAGTGACATGTATACCACATTCATATTGTATGCTTTCAGCTTCTGCTGTGAGTCGGAGCAACGGATTGGTGCTTCTGGTGTAGAAGAGATCAAGTCTAACCCTTTCTTTGAGGTTGTTGACTGGGAACACATTAGGTAAGTGTCTAGTTGTTGTAGTATTCAGTTTAATGTAATATCTGTGCAGTGCGACCTGACAGCCAGGTTTGATTTTGGATGCATGAAAACAATATTAGTATGAAACTAAATAAAGAATTTCTTTATTGTTAAGGTTTTACATTTTAGTTTCCATCTTCAGCCTTCTAATGTTTATACTTCTAAGTGTATAGTTCCAAAAGTTTATACTTTTACCAGGTGTCCCGTTTTTTGTTTTTATTCAGTGTTAAACATTTTTGTGGCATTGGTAAAAAAACTACAATCTTTACTTTACTTACAATCATTGGGGGGGGGGGAAGCTGGATGTCTTTCATAATTGGGGTATACTTCCACCTGCTGGAGATTTGGTTACTGGCAAGCAAAACCTTGCAGAATAGTCCAGGCTAACCTCTCCTACTATCAGCATCATGAGTTTTGCTTATGTCCTGGGAGTAAAGACATCTATTTTGTAGCCCTGCTATGTAAAAGCCAAAGCTAATTTTACTAGCTTCATCAGGGTGGGCATTATATTGGTATGTCCTCACTGAGCTTGATTTGCATGAATAGCTGGTCCTGGGGGCATGTGTTGACCTTTGCAGACACTTAAATGGCTTGTGACACATAGTTGCAAAAAGAGAAATTCCAGCAATACAAGCTGGAGTTTAGTTCCATGTCCCCTTCCCTCTAATCTTTCTATCTTGTCTTTGGCACGTTTCTTCTGGGACAGGGGGTCATAGCCCTCGTTCTTGTGGCAAAATAGTTTCTGGGTATTTCCTCCAATTTGTTCACTGATCCCAAATCCAAAGAAGTCATCTATTCCATCTGGACCTCCAGGCTCTGAATGTTATTGAATTCAAGAAAATTCCAAATGTTTTTCATTGGTTAACTTCACCAGGGAGATTTTTGATTTCTGTGAACATCAAGGATGTATAGCCACATGTTCAATATTTCTAGCAGTCCAATTTTTTCCACAGTTTACAGTTGGATCTTTCAGTTATCAATTCATAACCCTCACTTTGGCTTTTCATCTCCCCTTTAAGTGTTTACCAACTCTTGACTTTAGTGTTGTGTTCTTGTGGGATAGATACCTAGACAACCTCATGTTGAGGAAACAGTTGGTGCAGACACTTTTGGAAAATCTAACTTTGCTTTTGAGACATTACAATGGTTTGGTTGGATTCTGAATCCTCATAAAACCAGTCCTGGTTCGAGCTGTGCAAGTTCACGTCTCAGCCGGTGTGTTTTTTTTCTTTTTTGCCATACTTTTTCATACCGTTGTCTCTGGTTGGCTCACACACACCACCATCCAGGGTCTGGTCCCAATGATCAGGTTCCACCTCACTCACTGTTTCTCTAATTGCCAATGTTGAATCCTACTGTAAGTTGCATTATAGCCCAAAGCTGAAAGAGTTCACATGGCCCCTAAGTGAACTTCAAGAAAATCATATAATGCTGACTAAATCCCACTATGCAGTTCTTCTTTAGAAATCCACTCTCATTTATATTGGCAACACGGACAGAGTGGTATACAAAAAATAGTATTATACCTGCTATCAATTCACTGTTGCTGCCCACTTGTGAAGTGGGCTGTCAATAAATCCAGGCCCACATATACACTGCCTGTTATTCACTCTAGGTAGATACAGCGCTTAGATCAAAAGCTAATGGACCCAAATCAATACGTTGTTGTATTTGTACCGGATGTGAATTCCAGTTACTGTTTTCTGAAAAATAGTTACCACTCATGTAGTTACACACCATCAAAATGAGGTGACTGGAAGCTGCATTGCTAATTTAGGAGTCATCTGCCAGGCTTTGAGAGTTCAAAAAAAAAATAAAACAGCAATTTCATCACTTCATATATGTGACTGTACATCTATCTATGTATTTTAAATATGTATTTAGCTTTTTTGCTGAAACAAAACTATAATTTTTGTAATATTATATAATAAATATTTCTTTCAATTTCTATTTATAATTAACAGGGAAAGGCCTGCTGCTATACCTATTGAAATAAAAAGTATTGATGACACTTCAAATTTTGATGAATTTCCAGATTCAGATATCCTTAAACCAATGGGTAAGTTATAAATGTTCTAAAGGACAAAATCACTTTTCATGCTTTTATTCTTTTCAGGGGCCCTTCCCCAGCATTTATGTGACAGGTTGTACCCAAAATGGTAGTGATTTGTGCTGTGTGAAGTCTTTGATCCTAGACCTTGCCTTTCCCATGTGTGGTTTGCATTTGGTTCATGTCAATGGAAAAAACATATGAACAACTTAATAAGCTGAAGACAGGTTTTCTATCTAAGGTGGCAAATATTTTGGGTCTGGCATGTGTTTTAGAATGTGGAACAAGATATAGAATTTTTTGAAAGTGTTACTGTGCAGAAATATTTAGAACATGATTACTTCTGTATTTGTAACAATTGTGTTAGCATGGTCATTTCCATATTAATGAAATATTTAGATTCCCCTATTGATGACTGAATTGCAAACGCAATTAAAAAAAAAACACAGAGAACAATAGCCACAGAGGACATAATTTCATCAGTGTGCTCCCAAGTAAATTGCAAACCCATATATAACTTTATGAAAGTAGTGGGAGGCACGATGGCTCAGTGGTTAGCACTCTGGCCTTTGCAGCGCTGCATCCCAGGTTCGAATTTCAGCCAGGACCCTATCTGCATGGAGATTCCATGTTCTCCCTCTGTGATTGGCGGGTTTCCTCTGGGTACCCTGGCCCCCCCCCATTCCAAAAACATGCAGTTATGTTAATTGGCTTCCCCCCTAAACTGACCTTAGACTGTATTAAAGACATATGATTATGTACAGTATGGACAGTAAATTGTGAGACAGCTAGTGACATGACTATGGACTTTGTACAGTGCTGCACAATATGTGGGCACTGTATATTAATAATAACATGACATAACATGAAATGATCACTAAGTTATGGCAGATACATATTAGGTCTCCTGTGCAAACAGATCTTGGGGACAATTGTTTTTTGATGTTTCACAATCTTCTATTTTTATCCTCAGTTGCAAGCAGCCATCCTGAGTCCGACTTCAAGAACAAGGATTGGGTCTTCATTAACTACACATATAAGCGCTTTGAAGGACTAACAGCTAGAGGAGCACTTCCAACATTTATCAGACCACGGAAATAAAACCTGTATACGTATACTGTGGCATAAATGCTCACCTGTTAGTATTTCTAACTTGGTTGCCTTAAGACTCTGGCCTGTTTTTGGTGCTTTTTTAAGCATGACTATGCACCAGTGGATAGTTTTTAAACTTCCATGCCTTCTTACGTCAAAGCCTGTATCCTCTGGAAAATGCCATAAGCTCCATTACATCATCAAAGGGATTAGTTTTACGCAACTATTTGTTTCTAATCTAGTCTCATATATCCAAAACATGATCTGCGATCATGTGACTGCCTGTTTCCATTCCGGGTCACCTTTACAAAGTTATGCACCATTTTTACTTTTCTACATATTTTCTGCAGTCCAGTATAAATTATCTCCCAATGGAAGATTTTTTGGTACTCCAGATTTGTTGATTTATTTGCATTTGACGCCAAGGCCTCTACAGCTTTAAGAGTCACTTTCAGCACCAGCAGCATCTTGCACTTTGTCCACCACATCAGACTTTGTCTGCACCAGATTGGATCAGCATACTTGTTATTCCAGAAGACAAGATCTTTAGACTGTTTCAGGAAAGTGAACCCCAAACTATTTATTTAGATTTTCCTATGTTCATTTCTAGGACAAATGTTTGTAAAAAAAACCGTAAAGAAAAGTTGAATTTTTCTTACTTTAATTTCTTTTTTTTTTTTTTTTTTTCTATTTGTATTTTTGCTTTGTGGAATTTTAAATGCTTCAAAAATAGCACAGAGGTGAACTCTGCTTAATATTTGGTATTTTTACAGCATTAAACTATTGTATGCACTTTTTGCCTTATTTATTAATGGTGCGATAGAACAAATCAGTGTGTAAGAGTACTTCATGTTAATGAATATTATTTTAATTAATGCATGTGTGCAGAGGTCAGGTTTTAAAGGGCAACTCAGATCTACCATGTTGTTTTCAAGTAATACAAAAGTGCCTGAGCTACCAATTTGTATTAATGTGTTATGCAAACTAAGCTGTAAGCGGACTTTAATTTATGTATGCATGATGGATTAATTTGTTTTGATTTTAGTAGTCTTCCCTTGTCTATTCCTTGTTTTGTTTCTGTTTCCATTTTAAAGCTATAAAAGTCATTCACTTGCAATTCTGCTGTTGGTTCATAAAAGGCTTCTTTAGATGAGGATGGAGTATGAGCTATTAGATTTGAGCTTAAATGTCTGTCCTTGGACATGGCAGATATGTATGGGAAGTCTGCTTGGCAACACCAACTAGAAACATTAAGGTGCATTCTCCATCAGCTAAAATTTTTATGTTACCTGTCAATAAGTTCAAGAGAGTATTGGTTAATTCTATTACTAGAGAAGTGCCATTATCAGGTAACACTCTGCAGAATATAATATTAGAATCTATGAAAGCAGCACTTAGGCTCCTGTTATCCTTTTATTTTCCGTTTGTGAATAAAAATGTCTGAAGTTCCTGCCTTCTCATCCAGTCTTCTGTAGGGGCAGCAGAGGAATGGGTGCGAGATGAAGGCACTGGATTTTGACCTCTAAACACCACCATCTTAAAGTCCAGCTTTTACTTTTATCAGTGATTTAAATACTTTACTACCATTTATCTCTGTGCACCTTTGTGCATTTTTCCTTAAGCTTGCAAAATATATAACTGGAGAAAAACAAGGGGTAATGAAAACATTTTACTTCTGGTATGTTTACCATAAAGTGTGTGTGTGTGTGTGTATATAAATACCAGTGTGTGGCAATTACAGAATATGTGTGTTCTTCTGCAAGACATGCAAACTGCCCCCCTCCCCCCATCAAGCCCCCATCCTGTACACGAGTGAGCAGGGAAGCTCCGTTCGTATCTAGGAGTCATCCATATGTCAAATGTCTTTAGTTCTTTGCTAGTTTACATTTATTAACCACAAACTGCAACTAGTAAAATTATTTCACTATGGTGGTCCTTTTAGGAGTTTCAAGCAATGACCTCCTTCTCACAACAACAAAAATGTACAACGTCATTCTTTTTTTTTTTTTATTATGATAGATGGAAGTTTCATTGTGAGTGATGTAGTAATCACATTGCAACTTAAGTGGAAGATTTTTAGGAGGCTATGCACATAATACTATGGTGGAAAAAAGACACAACCTCCTTCAGCTTCCTGCATAGTAAAACAGTCCCCTAGCGTCCTTTGTGCCATTTACATACTGATTTGATTACTCATGGGAAAAGTCCCTAAATAAAAGTTCTATTTCCCTGTCCAGCTTCCTGATTCTCATCATCTACAGTTACAGATTATTTACCATTTTTTGGGGCTATAGTGTCCCTTTCCAATGTCTAAACACATCTGTCTGGGACCTTCCCCCAGTACAGTCAGTGTAGTTGAGGCTGTTGAAGAAAGGGGGAAGACTAATATTATTTTCAGTAAACATCACAATAATAGGGGGGCAGCACGGTGGGTCAGGGGTTAGCACTCTTGCCTTTGCAGCGTTAGGTCCTAGGTTCGAATCCCAGCCAGGACACTATCTGCATGGAGTTTGCAGGTTCTCCCTGTGTCTGCGTGGGTTTCCTCCGGGTACTCCGGTTTCCTCCCACATCCCAAAAACATGCAGTTAGGTTCATTGGCTTCCCCCTAAAATTGACCTAGACTACATTAATGACATATGACTATAGTAGGGACATTAGATTGTGAGCTCCTTTGAGGGACAGTTAGTGACACAACTATGGACTCTGTACAGTGCTGCGTAATATGATAGCGCTATATAAATACTGTATAATAATAATAATAACCCACAAAGCTTGTTTGTTGAGGCAAACTATTACAATATTTATGTATAGGCAGTACATTTTGCATGTAGTACTTTTCTGCTTTTTTTGTAATGGTTAAAAAAAAAACCTGTCTGACACGAGAATGATAATTCCTAGATATTTTAAGCTACTGAATAAAAAATATTTAATTTAAGCCCTGTGTCAGAAAAAATGTTAACGATGAACTCCTGGCAGGTAGAAAAGACAATGCAGCTCTGGAATCGATATTACATCTTTTTTTTTTTTTCTTTTAAATGCAAACTATGTAAGTATCTGAAATGACTTGGTATCAATCTTACGATCCCTGTAAAGCTGAACCTGTGCCAAAGAAAAGGAACCAATCAGCTGTGTTGCAGCTTAATAATTGCTGCTCATAACCACAAACACCGGACACAAGTAACAGATCCAGTGGCCAGTGCCCAATGCTCCTTTAGGTTAACTATTAGGCTATGTTCACGCTTGTGGTGCACGTATTCCTTACGCTAATGAACTGCTGCCTTGGGGAAGATGCTACAACCCACCTGTGCAAATTCAATAGAGAATGAATGAGGGGGCAGTGATCTGTTTATTAGTGCTTACAGAAGCTCATCAAATCTGCAAATCTCCAATCTGTTTTTTAAAAACGATCTTCAGTGTGGGCAGCTGGTAAAGTGCCAGCCAATGGCAGGTGTGTGGGTACATTTGCTTATGCTGCAGTTCTGAACCTGCCCTACATGTGGCAATGTGACCAACATTATAAAGGGGATTCTTTCCTGGGACCCACCCTTTTCCCAATGAATTGATTTTAGTACTAGTTCCTAGTAGGGTTCTTGGGTAAGGAAATAAAAAAGGGTCAAACCAGTATGACAAGGACATCATTCCAGTGCAACTAGGCCAACCTGATCTCTATTTTATTACCCAGTGTTTTCAACTTCTCAAACACTGCCTTGCAGAAATAGTTTCAAGTACATACCTGTTATGTTATGTTAGGTAAAAATATTGTCCTATATTCTAGAAAATTTAGTTTGTCAGTTATGTGACAAACAGTAGTTCCCACCACTTTCACCCAAGATTTACACACATCTAAAGTTTGTATGAAAGTTGTGTAAATGATAGGTGAAAAAAACACAAACTTTATATATTTACACTAGGCAGCTTCTCCTAAACTTTTCACGCCATGAAGTTAACCCCTCATTTATCCTCAATGACTTCTTTTCAAACAGCTGTGGCTTTTCCTCTAAATTGCTGACTTTGTACTTGAATCTGAATTTTTATTTTTAATACGGTATGCAAAACTCCCTACATGTTTTACATTATGAAAGTTAGCTTCCTGCTTTTATATTGAAGCTTTACTGACTTCCTGCATCTAAGTGGATCATGAAACAGTCCTGTAATGCTATGTGGGATCCTTCTGTGATTGATGGTTCTATGGGATTTAGATGTCCCATTGTCATAGTTTTGTTACATCTGTTTGTGTCTTTAAAGTGACCCAGTCTGTTGCAATAAGCAAACTTGTATTGAAGCTCATTTCCAACATTTGGAAGAATACACTTTTCCAGTGAGGAGCACCTTGCATTGCAGTATTAAATATTATTTTTTTAGTCCTAGACAGGTGTGTGCTTACCCTGTTTATTGCTCCCCATAGTGGCTGGTGCTGTACATTTTGAATTCCGGGTTATCCTCTTGCCTCCTGTACATACAATGCAGGGCTATTCACCCTACATTTTAGAAGATGCCATAACTGCTTGCAAACACAGAGAAGCAGTACTAAGCATGAGGTTATGGAAGAGCTGTTGAACAGAGGGGGAGCAAGTGATAAAATAAGGTAAGTACTCTTTACTAGTGTTGGTGTTCAAATTCAGGTTGTCCTTATATTGGACCCAAATATCGCTTTTCGAATTCGGATAGACCTGACCCGAAAAACGCTGGATTTGACAGCGCAAGGTTGATCTGCTCTGCTCCCGTGATTGCTGTTGCTGCCCTGTAGTGTATGTTCCTGGATAGAGTTTTCTCTATCCAGGAACACAGGACTCTTGCGTTCTTGGATTGAGAAACTCAATCGAAGAACACATACAACAAGTAAAAGCTGCAAGAGCAATCAGGGGAGCGGAGCTGTCGGCTTCACAGTCACAAAAAATAACCCAAATATTCCCAGTATTGACTTTAATGGTGTTCAAATTCGGCATTCGATCACCCGAACAATATCCCCCTATTCTATCGAATAGCTGTCGAATCGAATAGTGAGATATTTGACCAACACTACTCTTTACCCTTGTGGAATAGAGGTAGTTTCATTGCAAGAGATTTTTTTTTTTTTACAGATTCTGGAGTTAGTCTTCAAAGCAGAACAAAAAGCAAGATTACTAAGTGGTTGAGGTTTTTTGCAGAGGAAACAAGCAATCTCATTTGACCTGCTCCTGGTGGCTTTTGTTGGAAGCACCATGCAGTGCCAATGGCCTTTCAATGGGTGAAGAGGATTGTGGTGAACCCAGTGGAGAGGGAGGCTTCAAGTGACTGGATCCTGGATCTGTCATCACTGCAGGCAAGAAGAAAAGGTGTGTGGAATAATTACCAAGTAAGTAATTGACACACCTCTATGTTCATCTCTTTAATACAGGTAGTCCCGGGTTACATACGAGATAGGGACTGTAAGTTTGTAAGGGTACATTATTTTAATAAATGCAATTAGGACAGATGTTTGTCTCAACATAATATTGGGCAGTGTGGTGTCAGTTACTGTATAAAATCCTCACTGTGTGTTAATCACAAATAAAGCAAAAAAAAAAAAAACAAACTATGGATCCTAGACATTCGTTAATTTCTTGAGCAAGCTGTGCTTTGATATGCAAAAAGAAACAACTGCAGAGTTTGTCTTGGTCATTAAAGAGTTACAAGATGTTACAGATCAGCTCGGCTCTTAACATCACCCACAACATCGGCTGTTTTTAGCAAAAGATTTCTTCTGCAAGTCATGCAAACCACCCCATCCCCCTTCCAAGCAGGGAAGCCCCATTCATATCAAGGAGTCGTCTGTATGTCAGATGTCCTTAACCCGGGGACTACCTGTGCATACATATTTCTCTATGTTTTATTTCTTTAAGAATACTACAGGAAAAAAAAATGCTGATCCTGCGAAAAATCAGTAAAAAAGCTTTTACTTGCAAAGTAGTAGAATGTGACTTCACCCCCTCCCAATCCTATTTAGTGCTGGTTCTGTGAAAGTGAGAGAACCTAGCCCAGTGCTTCTCAACCAGGGAACTCTCAGAGGTTTCTGGGGGTTCCTAGAGCAGTGAGCAATTTGCACCTCTTAGGTCAGTTAACTAACAAACTGGTCAAAAAGAGGAATTCTTCCCACTGACCACCATACTAATGTACTGAGCTATGGATTCACTATTAGCAGGGGTCCCCTGAAAACCTGAAAGTTTTATTTCAATTGTTTTCTATGTTAAAAAAGGTCGATAACACAGGTCAACAAAAATTCAGTTTTGATAATCATCAGAAACCACAGCAAACTTTTCCAAATCAGTTTTTCGAGAAGATTTCAAATCTGTTTTCAGTTTTTCCCTAACACATACAGTTTCTGTTATAGAGTACTAATATAGTTAACATTGTATGTGCATGTATTTTGTACTAAAACGTAAGCACTATTGAAGTGAATGTTAATCCATCTTCAGTGTGAAGTAAAATAAGGCCCACTGTGGTATAGATCTACTGAACAATGTCAATCAGGTACCATTGGTTCTTCAGAAATTCTTAGAGTATGATTTTCTTGTGTACTCTTTGTCTGGATTGTCGCGGTACAGCATCCAGCAAGAGTCAGCCATCATACTTTAATTCCAGAAACCTTGGTAGCGGTGCTCCATTACCTGAATGTCCTGGGGAAAAGGTTCTCCTTGTTCGTAACTCACGATACCAAGATTTTCCCGGAACAATTCTAGATGTGAGTGCAAGAAATGTATTTGTAATGACATGAGGCAACCCAGTTTCTGGTATGAATCAAGCAGATTCTGAAGTCCTTCCTTGTATGCAGGAGACTTATGGTTGCCCAGGAAATTTTCACACAGCCACTTGAATGCATCCCAAGCTTCTAGCTCAGCTGCTGAGAGAGATTGTTTGAGAACATCATCCTGCAAAACAGACTTGATCTGTGGCCCTATAAATATCCCTTCCTTCATTTTTCCAGTGCTTATGTTTGGAAACTTCTCAACAAGGTACCATAAACCCATGGAGCTTGATTTACCCATGGCCTTTACAAGGTTCTTCATCAAGCCTAACTTGATATGGAGAGGTGGCAGAAATATTTTATGTGGGTCAACCAGAGGCAGAAACTTGAAACTGCTTGTTCCGGGCTTATAGGTATCTCTTGATAGCCAATCACGCCTGACATAATGGCCTCCCGTAGATCGGCTGTCCCACAGGCATAGGAAACAGCAATATTTTGTGAATCCTCCTTGCATTCCTATCAGCAAGCCAATATCTTTAGATCCCCACAGATGTTCCACTGGTGTGTTTTATACTGGATTGCTTAAGGTAGTAACTTCATGTTGTCATAGGATTCCTTTAGGTTAACGGAATGGGCAATCAGTACACTTGGTTTGTAATTACCATTATGCAGCTTTCATTAAGCTGTTTTCAAGACCATTAAGACTGCTTTCAAGCTTCTTTTAGAGGAATCAATGAAAATACGCCATTCAAATTGAACATGTTCTTGTGACAAACTGCTAAAGAGTGCATTTATATCATGACAGTAGCACAGTGAGCCATCACTAGTGAAGAATGTTGTAAGTTATGATTTCGTTTTCTGTAGTGAGTTACAGCTACACCCTTTGCAAGCAAGTTCTTCTGTTTAAGCCTTGAAGCAAGAAGTTCTGCTTTGGAGAGATTTAGATCACTAATGAGATCATTCAGTTTTGCTTGTGTAAAGGTCTCTGGTTCTTCATCGGCCAAGTAGTCAGGATCAGATGATTCGGGTTGTAACTATTGGCTGCAACTCCATCGCATTCCTCAGCACCTTGTACAGAAGCAATTCCATCATGTGGCAGTAGCGGAACTGGCAATGAATCATCATGGGGAACAGGCCTAATTGCAGAATCGAGGCTAGGATATATAATTTTGTGCTTAGTTTTACCTGAGAATCCATTTTTGTTGACGCGGCAAAAATAGCAGTCATTTAGATGGTCTTGCAGTTCTCTCCACACCATCAGGATTACAAATGGCATTGCTGCTTTACACCGATTTAGCCAGTCATGCAGTCCGTTGGAACAACCGGTACAGATGGCATGTGGAGCCCAAAATTTATCCTGGTCACCAAGTGGACAGCCAGATATAATTTGTATATCTTTTTAATTTCTGTAGTAATTTGGCGACATTGTGCTTTCGTCGTGAATAAAACACAAACGTAACAGAAACTGTCTGGATCATTAAGGCAATTTCTGGTTAGTGCGGTCTTTAACCTTAAAAAAAAGAAAACTGTTGTTAAATGTTGTAATATGTTAAGGTTATTTAAAACGAATTTCACACAATTTATCTTTAGCTGCATCACAAAAACTAGATGTGCTAGAGAAAAACTGAATCCGCATCAAAAATACTACACAGTCCATATAAAATTATATCTGATAAAAATTACATGTTGACCTGTGCACTGACCTAGAATATTGGATACTGGGATCACTTCTGTTTATGATTCATGTAAAGATCAAACTTTTTTGGTTTTGGCTAGAACATAGGTGTCAAACACAAGGCCCATGGCCTGAATCTGGACTGCCAGGTCATTTTATGTGGCCCTTGTTAGCTTTCTGGCGACTGTCATTGTTGCAGTTGCGGAGAAAGGAAAGCAGAGCCTGCTGCAGGTAGGAGGACCCGGACAGCTGTCCTGGAGGCTGCTGTGAGGCAACACTGCATGGTGAAGTATTTTAAGACCACACTGCGAGGTGGAGTGCTGGAGGGGAGCCAGGAGTGGAGGAGGGCTCATATCTATTTTACTAAAATCTATTTTACTACTACTTGCTAGTTTACTAACTAGCATCCGCACCATGCTAAAAGATATAAACAATTTGCGCACACTGCATCAAAACACACAAAACCAATTACTGTGCTTTGTATGTCTACCAGGTGACAGGGTCTAAAAATGAGCCTGGGCTTCTGACATTTGGCTTTTGTTTACTAACCGGGTGCAGCCGTATGTAGTTGAGGAAGCATCACCGTCTTGTTCTATGTTATTTCACTGTGACATCTAAACATTGTGACTTCTAAACATTGAAAAGCATGCAGGATAGAATAGATTGTTGAGTTCTGCTCTAAATGTAGATACCAAACATATTGTAATATTTCATTTTTATTCTTTCTCCATTGCAGCCTGAATGACCCTTCAATGTGCTTGCATTGCTTCCAGGTGTTACAATGTTTTTATTGTTTTTTCCCTAAACCTATTAACATTTTTATGTGGCCCTAAGGAAATATGAATTGTGAGCTGCCCATACACAGCAGTTCACCTACGTGAACCCCTTGCCATTCTGTCAAATAGGGCCCTTAAAAAAAAGAGGGAGCCTGCTGTGAGACAGCACTGCGTGGTGAGCTAATTGCACACTTGGGTGGGATAAAACATGGTGAAAACATTGTCTGTTTGCGACCGTTCAATAAATGATAAATGTTAATAATGTTATATGTTTGAGTTTGACATCCCTGGGCTTGAATGTATGGGTTAGGACCTCTGTCAAGTTTCTATACATTTTAGTTCATGTTAGGGGGTCTATCCGTCTTGATTAACAATGTTACAGTTGAGGTTAAATCCTAATTTTAGTTTGCTACCAGAACAGAAATAGTGGATAAATCTTTCAACAAAGGGTCCTTGTTCCTGGGTTTTCCCCTAACATTGTAAAGATATTTTCACTTCCTAATACATCTGAGGAACTGGAAGTTATGGGTCGAATTTTCTGTCACATTTGGAAATGCTGGAAATTTGGAAAATCTTTATTACCAGCGCTGCAATACAAGTGGCCAGGCTGGGACACATGCGGGATTCCTGCTCCTGCTACATGGCTGATCCTGCCCTTAGGCTTCATTTCTATGATTTATATAAGCTTGTAGCCACCTTATTTTGCATCTAAATAAAAAAATTGTATGATCATTTTACAAATATATATCTGCTAAGAATTACTTTCCAAGTAATGTTTTATTTCCATTTCCAAAGGCTTTGTTATTCTATATTCTGAATACAGATTTCCTCTACTGGCAGGTTTGGATAGCCCATCCCAGTCTGTAATTCACTCTTCTAGGCCTCATATTCCTTATTTCCTTCTGTTAGTTTCATGTTGGTTGTTATATCACTTTCACTTCGAGCAATCCTACATACCAGCAGCACAAGGAAATAATCACTTTCAGTTTACACAACTATCGTACAGCTTGTTGAGATCTGTTCCTGGTATTAGATATTCCTCTAAAAGTAGAAGTTGACATCCAGGAAGTTTTTGAGCCAGCCTGTCTTATTTTATAAGGTTAATTCTTGAATTTCCACAACATACCCATCTGGACTTGTATTCAGAGAGCAAGTGACACCGAACTCTTTGGTTTCATTTCCTCTGTAGTGTGTTATCAGCTATGGATCTGTCCAACACACGCAACTACGAGATCACTTTTGGCCATAAGGTAAGAACTAATTTCGACTATACAATTACCACAATACCACAAAGTATTCTGCAGTATTAATTATTGTGGGTTTGTCTTTTGTGTCTAGCAAACAGCAATATCAGCAGTTCTGTTTATGTCACAGATTAGTGAAGGTGTAAATTCACTAATCTGGTATAGATAGCTTGAAATGTAAACAAGGCACTGGGAACTTTTTTTGTGGTTTGCAAATATGGTATGTTATGGGACCAAAGGAATAGCTGGGCGGTCACAAAGAAGTATCTGCTCACATTTCAAGAAGAAATAAATAGAATTTAGAATATTCTGCAATGCTGTTTACTATACAACAAATGGTTTCTTCATTGGAAGAAAACCATTATTAAAAGTAAAACTCTGAAATGTTTTCTGGCTTTTTAAATGACTTGAGAGTCTGCATATTTGGAACTGAAGAGTGAAGTTAGAACTCCAAATTTACATGACTGTTGCAGGCCAGCAACATATAAAGTAATAAGTCAATTAGATCATCATGACAGCCAGAAAAACAGCATTTTGTGAACATGGCCACCTCCACCATCCCTAAGTTTTAGTTTCCTATAATGCAACCCTGTTGATAAAGTGCTTCCTCCCACTGGCTGCTGTAACATATGTAATGACTTGCAGGAGGAACCACAGTGCAAAGCAGGGGACAAGGTACTTGGCACGCCCAGCACTGCTGGACATCAGAAGTTTTTGTAGCTCTTTAAGAGAGCATAAATGCAAAAAGTAAGCATTACACACATTCTTTCACACTCTGAAAGCAATTTAATTTGTTTGAGCTAGCAAGAGAGTCCTAATAAATGGTATAAAGAAAAAATATTAGTTGCGATTAAACTGGTTAAAGATCTCTTTACCCACAACTTGTGATTACATAGAAATCTCTGTAAATTCAGATCACAGATTTAGGAACTGTTCAGTGTTTATTGTATTTGTAAGTAACAAAGCTGACTTTGCTTTCATTCCATTTTTTATATTTTTTTTTTAGTTTTTTTCTTTACTTTAAATGCCTAATTGCAAACATTTCTTTCAAATTTGTATTTCAGATTACATTTATTTAAATTTACATGATAATTTTTCTGTTGCATGTTTGCTACTGAAAAGTTATTTAAACACAGAGGGCTAAAACCAGCATTGTCATGCTTTTTATGCCTTTGTGTTAGAATCTGGCTTTTTTCTTGGGTGTAGCTCTGTATATACTGCCTGTCCAAAAAAAAAAAGTTTTCCACTCCACTATTCGGTTGGACTGCCTTTAGCTTTGATGCATTTGCTGTGGTATCATTTCAATAAGCTTACAGAATGTCACAACATTTTTTCAGACCAGAGTAAATTTAACTTTTCGCCAAATATTGTATTGATGATGGAGTTTGGTGTAAAGTTTTCTCCCAATGATTTTCAATTGGGTTACTTAGTAGGGGCCAATTAATGTGTAAAAATAATGTATCATACTCCCTGAACTACTCTTTCACAATCTGAGCTCAGTAAATCCTGGCATTTTACCATCAGGAAAGATGGTATCCAGATAGTCAGCTGACCTAATTTTTAGGGTACAATTTTGAACTTTGACCTTTTAATTTTGTAAGTTAACAATAACAGAGCTAAAATTGTCCCTCTTGTTGGCAACTGATGGAAGAAACTAACATTTGCTAAACAATAAATCTACAGCTGGTTTTACAGTAGTAGTGTTATCTTGTTATCTAAGTAAAATTTCCTATCATCTTCATAAGAAGCAGTTTATTTTAGTTTTAGAAGAAATCAGAGTAAAAGGTTTGTCATTAGGAAAGTGAAATTAGGAAGAAACTCTTTTGACTCAAGGTTCCTGAAAAATTTAAAACATTTACAGTATAAGTTTATTTTTCTCATTTATTTTAGGTATAATTTTTTTTATTTTGCAGAAAGGTGTGGGTCCAGGCTATACTTTAAGGAAAAAAATGTGAATGATAAATTATTATTAAAACACAGTATTTATAGCACCGTCAAATTACGCAGCTCTTTATAAAGTCCATAGTCATGTCACCAGCTGTCCCTCAAAGAAGCTCACAATCCAAGGGTCCTACCCCAGTCATCTGTCTTTAATACAGTCTAAGGTCAATTTTTTCGGGGGGAAGCCAATTAACCTAACTGCATGTTTTTGGAATGTAGGAGGAAACCCACCAAACATGGGGAAAACCTGCAAACTCCATGCAGATAGTGCCCTGGCTGAGATTCATAATAAATTTTACTCCTCTGCAATCTAGCATCCTTTCTTCAACTAATCTCCTTTTTGGTCAAGGAATGAGCAGCAACATACTCATCAGCGTCTTCAGCAGTGGTCAAATTACACTCTCATCCTATTCGTCTGTTCAGTGAGCATGACTAGGGTAGCTCAGACCTTCGCCCCTTTCTTACACTTCCCCCTTTTACACCAAACAACCACTCCCAAACTTGCCAGCCATTACCCCCCCCCATTACCCCCCAAAAACACACTGACACCTTACTGGACTTAAAATGGCTGGGAAACAGCCGTTTAATTAACAAATAAATAAAACCACTTTTAATAATAAACAACAATAAATATAACAAACGTTTAAATAACATGATTTAGCAAATTCACATATAAAATTTACATACAAGTACCATACAAATTAGCATATCAATTAACATATACCTTACATATAAAACCTTCCTCGACCAATTATAAAAGTATAAACATATATAAACCCCCCAGTTAAACAACAGTGCCCAATTGCACTATGTCCACCAACCAGCTCTAAACTTAAACAACCAGGCTACAGGCCTAGGAAATGTAAAGTCTGTACCAACCAAGTATAACTTTCATTTATACCACACTGGCCCCGCCTCAGGAGCCCCACACCGTAACACCTTTAAAGGGGCACTCTACCACTGGGTTGCCCTTCCAAAATTACCATAAGGACTCATACCCTCCTAAACCCCAACCGCCCCTGACCTTCAAACAGGGTGGATGGGTAGGAAAATGTCTTTCCACAAAAAACTGTTCATAACGTCCGACTAACATCCTATTTAACCCCTCCATTCTTCTTCCTCTTCACTTTTGACCCTACCCCTAGCTAACCCCACCCCCACCTCGCCTAACTCAAATGTACCCTTTAAGCACCTAATGGGGGTGCCCTCACACCCTATCATGCAGGCCCTAAGCCTATTACCCTTACTGCGGGCCTCACTCACATACCTTAACTTAAGGGGACAATATCGAAAACAATTTTGCATACTTACACATAAACCTTATATTTAACATTACCTGCATACCCACAAAGTGCTTTACTTCTCTGTAGCTATTGAGGATTCCTGGCATGTTTGGTAATGGTATAACACCCAACTGCTACAATCTTGTAATGGTGCCCAGGCCTAGAAGTTCATGACTATGACTGATCACAGCTGATTTCAATGCCATTTTCAGAAGCAAGGTTAAAGGGAGAGCAAGCAAGGGGTTAGTAGATACACATTGAAGAGACGCTGATTGGGCTAGGTAAATAAAAATGCTACCTTACCGCAACAGTGGCAAGAGCCATTGTTAGTGGAGTCATTCCTACAATGTAAGCCGAATCTTGTGGTGGTCAGTGTGTGGGCATTTTGTTAAAATCTGGAATCCCTACTCCTATCCTTTATTGCGTACACTGGTGGGTGAGTACAAGGTGGATGGAGGAGGTTTGTATATGGTACGGTGTTTACTATTATACTAATACTATATATATATTTTTCATACTATATATTAGTATGTCATAACATATCAGGATTAAAAAAGAACACCTGTTTTCAAGTTTCAAAATCCCCTGATGAAGCCTTATTTTAGGCGAAACGCGTTTTAAGGCAAAACTTACCATACGTCTACACCTCTCAAAAGCTTTTTTTGCCTCTGGGACCCTTAAATTGAATATCTATATAGACACAACCTATTAAGTGTTTTTTTCATAACTGAATACAGGAAGTTAAAAAAACACCTAGATTTTAATATATTTTGTTAACTCAACTTGTTGAAATTACTAATAAAATTGATTTTTTTTAAATTTACATACCTAAGTACCTAAGAGCCTAAGAGCCTTCTTTTTCTTCTCTTCTCTACTCTATCCCTTCCCAAAAAACAACACTATTTAACCCAAAATGACATTGCATTCATTGCTGACTTTTTTTAGTTGTGAATATCAAACAGTCACAAAATGTATGCAGTCATGTGAAGAAGTAAATACACACAGTGGAGATTGTTGATGTTTTCTAAATATTTGAACAAGCAAGCAATAAATCTTCATTCAAACCATGCCTACGGAAGGTAATATGCTTGCAAGAAAATGCGGAAAATTGTGGAAAAATGGAGTACATCCATGGCCCCAGCAGCTGGTATTGCCCCTTTAGCAAAAATTACTTCTAGTAATGATTTTTAATAACTAATTACTCCCCTATGCAAAAGTCATTCAGTTGCAATATGTTTGTGGGTTTCTTTGTTTCAAATTCTCTTCAAAGAACTAAAATCAGGGCTTTGAGTAGGTCAATCCAAAACTCTCCATTTCTTCTTTTCAAGTTTTTCCTAATGAAATTGCTATCATGCTTCTGTTGTGTAGAAAAATCAATTTCTGCTTTAACTTTCCAACATATGGCTTAACATTCTTATCAAGCTTTATTATGATGCAGAATAATGACTTAATGACTGCAGGTTGCCCAGGCCCTGAAGCAGCAAAACAATCCCAAACCATAACATTTTTCCCCTCCTATTGTGTGTTACTTCACCCACCTCCTAGATTGTAAGCTCTTCTGGGCAGGGTCCTCTCCTCCTGTGTCACTGTCTGTAGTCATTTGCAAGCCCTATTTGATGTACAGCGCTGCGTAATATGTTGGCGCTATATAAATCCTGTTTATTATTATTATTAATAATAATAATAATAATAATTCCAATGTTTCACAGTTGGTTCTTCTAAAATACTTTCTTAATTTGTGCCAGTCATGTCTACGGTAGCTAAACAACTATTTTTGATTCAGCAGTCCACAACCCTTTTTTCAGAAGCCCTGGTCTGTAGTCCTCTAATGTCCTTTCTTGACACCAAAAGCTTTTACCTGGCACACCTCCCATATTGGCTACATTATGACAATCTCCTATAGTCATTTAACATTCATACTATATTTGCCTAGAATATTTTTCTTACTATGGAATAATTCATTTTTTAATGAATTTTGTAATCTTTTTAAATCCCTGGCCAGACTGAAAGGTCTTTACAACCTTCATTCTGAAGACCTCAAAGAGAGGATACTATATCATTCACAAAGAGAACAAAAGAACCTAGATAGCTGAGATTTCAATAAAACAGATGTCATCTACATTCTTCATAGGGAGGATCTAACCATTGGCACCTAATTTGTAACTTCTAATTATATAGTTATGTTGTGGGTTTACTTTCTTTTCCCAAATGACCTATCTATAGTATATCAAATTTTTCTGAAGGCACTGTATGAATGACTGTTTGAATATTTTGAAAAAAATCATCAATCATCAATTAATTTCTATGGGATGTTCTTACTCTTTCACATGAGTGTATATTGTCATTTTTCAGCAAATGATCATGATGCATAAAAAAAACAAATGTTCTGCTGCTTCCCAATTCACATAAGAAACTTCCATGTTTAAAGAATTACCATTAGAAGAGGAAGTGTGATATGTCCGGTTATACCTGTGTAGTTTGTATTCACAGAATCAGTCATTTTTGTGTAACAGATTGAATGTCTTGCATTGATTGGAATGCCTTTATTAACACACCTTTGAAATTGATATTGTAATATTTACCATGCACAGTCTTAAAATGTGTGTAGTTAATTTTATCATTGGGGAAATAAAACAGGATCTCTCTTGGCTAATTTGGAATCTCCACGGAAACCCAACCATTCTATACATACTTTAGAAAATTCCTCAGGTGCTAAATGTCACAGGCAGAATGATATCCTTAATATTTTTGAAACTTACTACACGCAAATTTACTTTGCACAATCTCCTGCAGAAGCGGACATAGCGGCATTTCAAAAAGTAGACTTACCAGCTTTGTCAACCTCCTAGCAAGAAAGTTTAAATGCCCCGATACAGATTGAAGGGATTGCGAGAGCTATTAAAACCCTCCCTCTAAATACAACCCCGGGTCCGGGTTTACTAGCTGAATTTTTTATTACACTGGAATCCTATCTCTCCCCCTTATTGCTGGAAATTTATAATGGTATTCTTGATAATCAAATATCTTCAAACTTCAAACAAGCCCACACCTCATTGATTCCCAAACCTTATAAAAACACAGAGTGTCCGTCGTCTTACAGGCCAATTGCCTTACTCAACACTGATTACAAAGTGATGGCAAGAATTATGGCAGGTCGCTTGCAACCTGTTACCCGCTCATTTGACTACTTACCAATTGGGATTCTTGAGAAACCGACATATTTCCATTGGAATACGCACAGCCATTGCTGCGACCACACTTAAGTATAACAAAAACCATTTTCTTTTGAGTCTCGATGCAGAAAAAGCATTTGATAAGAATCTCTGGCCATATCTACACTCACTGCTCGCCCAAAGAAAATTTGGCACTCACTTTCAAACCTATATAAAGTTTCTGTAAAACCACCCTTCCACTCATCTTATTGTAAATAATCAGCTCTCACAACCTATTGCCATGCATAGTGGAACAAGGCAAGGATGCCCCCTATCTTCTTTGCTGTTTAATCTCGCACTAGATCCCCTACTGCGTATTTTAGAATTAGATTCCAGATTTACTGGTATAAAGTTTGGTTCTGTGGAAATGAAAGTTACTGCTTTTGCAGACAATATTCTGTTGTTCATTGCCAACCCAAAAGAGTCCTTACGTTTTATCATGTCCGCATTTCAGGAATTTCAAATTCCCAAACACAAACCGAAATGGAGCTCCTTATTTCCATTCCAATGGGCTAAGTCATATTTTAGATATTTGGGAGTATTTATCCCCAAAAACCCTGCAAAACTTTACTCCTTGAATTTCGCAATTTCGATTTTAAAATGTGGGCATCTCTAAAACTTTCCCTTATGGGGCGAGTGGCGCTAATTAAAATGATCTCTTTTCCCAGGTTACTATTCCTTTTCCAAACACTTACATTTTTTTTACTGACTAAAGATCTAAACTTAATTAACCTTTTGTTAGGTTCATTTATATGGGGTAGCACACATGCTGTAGCCAGTCGCACTATCCTCCAGCAAACTACGAAAAATGTTGGATTGAATCTACCAGATGTAGCCCTTTACAATCAAGCAGCATTGCTGCGTATTTTAAAAGAGTGGATACAAGGCACATCTTATTACACTAATCTGCAGGTGGTTTTTTTTTTTTCATGACATCCATCTCTGAACCCCATTGCCGTTTTACATACCCACAATGGGAAGGGATACAATCGAACCCTTTAATTTACTCTTTGTGGCAACTTTGGCATTTCTTATGGAAAACAGAATCACTTAATGCTCATAATTATTTGTATCTCCCCCTTGTAGGCAATGCTGAATTTACACCAGGAAATACCTGGATAATGACAAGCGTTAGCACTCTTGCCTTTGCAGTGCTAGGTTGCAGGTTCCAATCTCGGCCAGGACACTATCTGCATGGAGTTTGCAGGTTCTCCCCGTGTTTGTGTGGATTTCCTCCGGGTACTCCGGTTTCCTGCCACATCCCAAAAATATGCAGTGAGGTTAATTGGCTTCCTCCCATTATTGACCTTAGACTGTGTAAATGACATATGTCCATGGTAGGGACATTAGATTGTGAGCCCCTTTGAGGGACAGTTGGTGACACAACTATCGACTTTGTACAGCGCTGCGTAATATGATGGTGCTATAAAAAATACTGTGTAATAATAATAATAATAATAATAAAAATGTTGTACTGTACCAACTGGAGTTAGTGTCCTCGTGGACATGTCCAGGGAAGGTGGCCTAAATATAAATCTAACTAATTAAATAATATAAAGGGAGGAAATAAGTTAGGATCCTGGAAAATATTATTTTACTATTAGAATACTACATTTAACATTATGGTTTGTCAAACAGTTTTCTTTTATCGGAACAGTTGAGAGTAAGGTAAAGTAAACATTGGAACTTGCAAAAGACTTTAGACTTGCACTGTTTAAGTATCTATTACTCTGTTAATATTTACTGCAGCATGATGGTAACTGATACCTGAGGACTGTGTGCCAAAACCCTAACAGTATTTTTCAGCTGCACTGCAGCACAAATCACAGATGTAAATAAAAGAGCTCTCAATAATGGGCAGTATTTTATCCTAAAGTAGGGATCCTTTCATACTTTGATTTGCATTATTGTTCAGCAATTTAGCAGTTAAGACATACCATGACTTTTTTTTTTAACAGAACACAGCATACCACAGTACATAGCAATGCAGCTCAGGTGTGTAGTTGTTCATTCTAAATTAATGGCACTAAGTGCTGAACCACTGATTTCTAAAAAACTGAAAATGTTTCACTGAGATTTCTTGTCACATGCAGATGCCAAAAATGTTTTCTGACACAAATCACCTCTGTCTTCTGTTGGCTCAGTACCCATCATGTTTTTATTGGTATTTTTGAAGATTAAGCTTTACAGCACCTAGTAGCCCACAGAACAAGAATTTACCTACTAGAGAAAGGGCAGATTAGTATAAAACTTGAAAAAAAGTGCTGGACCCTTTTAAGAATATCTTTATCAAAATTATAGTTATCTTTTCATTTCTGTTGAAACAAAATTGTTTACCAGGAATGATCCTAACCTGATGTTCCTGTACTGATACTTTAGTTACTATGAACATACCATTATGCACGCCTACTGAATAGGCATTCTAGTACTGTGATATTGTATTTGCTGTTGATTATTACTGTTTAGTAGACCATGGCAGTTTCTGATGCAAGAAAAATATCTTCTCAACAAGAACTTTAAAACTAGATCGGCATTGAATAAGGTATTATTACCCAATATTACCCAAAGCCCTTTACTATGTCCCCATTCCCCATTCTTCTTCCCCAGTTCTCAGTTTTCTGGGGACTTGGTGGGTCTTCAGGCTGAAAAAAGGTATATTGGAGGAATGGGACAGAGTATAGTCATTTGTATAATCTCCTCTGAATAATAATAAATAATATTGCAATATTATTAGTTACCCACCTTTTACTTTGTAAAGACCCATTCCTGACATATTTGTAATTCCTGCCTATAGACTGAGATGAAGTCTACAAGAAGGAAGTGTTTATGTCTCAGGAATAGGACAGAGATAAAGATATCTTGCTAATCATGCTTTAGAGGAGAACATACAAATGCCTTTCATTTGAAAAAAGATATCCTGAGTTCAAGTAAGTTTCTTTTACTTTTAGACTTGTAAAGGGAAGAAAAGTGGATTAGATGTGAAATATTCTCCATTTGCACCCGCACCCAGAAATGGAAAAAGACTGTAGATTGCATACATGTTTTTGCAATACCTGAAGTATCTGATTACATACACATAAAGATTGTATGTATGAAATTCAAAATTTCTAGGAAACACTTTCAAGGTTAATAAAGTTAAAAAGTCTTTATAACTAATGTGTAAGTATTGTTTATTCATTTATAAATAATTATCGTTAATTTCAATAATTTCAACAGATAAGTCCATTCAGAAGGGTATCTGCAAAGTTAAGAGTACTGCCACATTTCCAGCAGGGACTTCTTGATCATCGTCAGTCACATTGCTCCTTCATTGAAGAAGTAATATGTAAAGTGCCTGGAAGTCTCAGTGAGTATAAAATCAAACAATTTAAGATTATAAATTATAAATAAGTTAAAAATATACATTAAAAGCTATATTAAATAGAACATTATAACCATAAACCACACCTGTAAAATCAATGTTATAAAACACATTACTTCTTTATATTTTTATAGTATTGTATATTCAGGCAGTATTTCTTGAAATCCTAATAAATAAAAAAATATAACTGTAGTCTATTGATCCCAAACAGTTTACTAATAATACTTTGGTTGTCAGGAATTCATCCATCCCTGTGGAGTAAGGAGGACGTCATACATTGGCTAAGATGGGCAGAAGAGGAATACTCCCTAATGAAAACAGATGACAGCAAGTTTATACTGAATGGACGAGCCCTGTGCATTCTTACTAAAGATGATTTCAAATCCCGTTCACCAAGTTCAGGTAATGTGTCACACAAATGAACCGACCATCCCTGTCTGTATCAAAGACAGTGGCCCTGATTTATTAAAACTTTCCAAGGCTGGAGAGGATATATATTTATCAGTGATCCATTCCAGGTTTGCTGGATCACCCTGCTTCACTGATGAAAGTGTATTCTCTCAAGCCTTAGAGAGCTTTAATTAATCAGGGCCAGTATACGTATTTTATTTTTTATAATATCCGTTTTTTTAATTCTACTGTTTTTTGGAAAATGGGTAGTGAAAAAAATATATTTTCTTTTATAATTAAAACATGAAAATAAACAATGATATTATTAGGGGGGTTGTATTTACAATCACTTTGGAGCTGAACCCTTATCCCATTTGCCCACCTTAACGGGCGATCTAAAAGAATATAGATTATATTTAGGGATACATTTTATTTGAATACTGTAAGCTCTTGTGGGACATTCTTATGTCCTCAGATCACTGTTGCAGTTTCAGTTTGTTGATTAAAATAATTGAGCTGCACAGCACATTTCATTGTTTATTCATGTGTAATAGATGTATGACTTTGAAGGACCATCAACACACACATTTTAACCAAAGAGAACCTAAACTATAACATGCTTGCTTTAAAGGTCCTCAGGGGAGGTCCATAAACATAAGGCAATGAGCGAGTACCCATGACAGACTGATGCGTTCCTAGTTAAATGCATTCATCCTCAGGTCAAAGTGTTACACTATCATTTGAGTCAATATAACTCCCACTGTTCAAAAAATGTTTGGCCAGAACACAGGCTACTCCATCAAACTCTGCCCTTTGGGAGAAAGGGGAGATTTCCCTTTGGTGAATAAACATGAATGGGCAGTCCACAGTACAATAGTTAAAATAACCACTGCTACTAGAGGCACTGCTACTAGGGGAAAGAGCAACGAAAGGCAAGTAGTACAATTTAGGCTTCTAAAGTAGTTCACAGTTCATGTGAGTAGGTACTTTTCGTCCTTTTTAGCCTTGTATGCCCAAGGAACAGCCTGCTTTTAGCTACCTAGAACAATACAGTTATGAGATACAATAACAAATATAGATATGTAATTCACACTTAGCTGTCTTGTATAACAGTATATGACCTCATTAGGCATTTCCCCTAATCAAAACCACAAAAAACATTGACTTCTGCTAATGAACGTCGGTTCCTATACATAACAGTAACTGGCCCAAAGAATAGAATTTTAAACAATGCCAGCACAATATTAGACACAGGGTATGCAGTATTACATTGGGATGAATTTGAAAAAAAAATCTGTAAAAGGAATTATTCACCCCCCACCCACCAACACAGTTGTGCAACAGACTGATGACTGTGTGGTCAGTTTTATCAGGAAGACACATGCATGTGACAACTTTTGACTATTCAAGTTATAAGTATTTGTTTTATTACATTGTAGGTGATGTTTTATATGAACTGCTACGATGCATTAAGACTCACAGGCAAGGGCTTACAAGTCATCCTGATTTTAGCCACACGATTCTCCATACTCATGCCTGTAAAAGTGAGTAGGATATTTTGTATTTTCTTCTAGCAGCAAGATGCATTATAAATTCAATTGTCCATTTTGCATTTCCAAAAGTGGTGTCCAACTAACCAAGGGGTAAATACATAGTTATAAATAGTTCATGTCAGCTATTTTCCTGTACTTGCAAGAAACTTTATACTGAACAGCTTGGTTGACTTTTATTTCAGCATACATCCATGCCAAAAATAAATGTTTTTCTACAAAACGTAACTATCTAAGTGATTGTGGTATTTAAGGCTTGTTCCCATTGTGTGATAATACATCTTTACACACAACATATTTACTGCAACACAGAACACAAACATAGTGCACTGCCATTATTCACTGCTGACATTCCAAATGCACTTCAAAAACATATTTAACAACCAAGAGTGAACAGGAATGAGCCCTTAGAGCCCACCCCAACGACACACATTCACACCATTTGAATCGTTTTAGGGCCCCTTGCAATCTTTGAGTATGTTAATGCATTTACACTGAAATAAACACTTACTATTTTGGCATTTAGGCACACTACAACACACAAAGCTTTTGGATCTATGCAGGGTGGTGCTTTGTAGCACACATTCCTTTCATTTTACTGTGTACAAGTGATATTCAGAATGAATTCATTTAAAGACTCTGCCCATATACAGTACATGTGGCAACATGCATACATGTAAATAAATTGTTTCCTGGCCATTAAAATAAATTCACAAATGGGATGATAAGTTTTTATTGATTTGTAAAGGAATGCAGACTGTTTACTTATCAAAGGGAATTTTCAATGTGCTCAGCTAGGGTGAGGCTGTGTTGATTACATTTGTTCAATTACAAGCAAGCAAAATACCAGTGAAACACAGATTTACTTTATTAAGTCAACTAAGTTAGCATACATTTTCCAAAATAAAGTGTCTCCCTTACAATCTAATATGAGGCTGGTAAGATGGTCTTATTATATGGTGGTTCACAATGTAACCACAGAGAACTAACAACTATTCTTCATTTAATCATCACACACTACACATGTGTATAATAAAATAAATGAATAATTTGAAATTTAATTAAAAAAAAAAAAGAAAAATAATTTATGCACTTTGGTCAGCTACAATAGTGTTCATACGTCAGGCAGGATATATTGGGCCTGAATAATTAAAACTCTCCAAGACTGGAGAAAAGCTTCTTCTTAAAAGTCATTTGCTTTTTGTTAGCAAATGTTTTCAATTTCAGACCTGATTCATTCCAGGTTTGCTGGATCACCCAGTGTCACTGATGAAGTTCTATCCTCTCCAGCCTTGGAGAGCTTTAATAAATCAAGGCTATTGTCTTTGCACAGTATATGTAATAGGAATGTTTGGTTTGTTTATTCAACAGTGAAAACTCTAAAATGCCCAACAAATACAAAAGGAACAATTGTCTCAGACAGTATTCATCAAGATGCTCCACTTAATCTTTCCCAACGAATTCACAGAATTCAAGTGGAACAAGAATCTTCAAAAAATGCGGACTGTGTGGATGGAAAAATAAAAGGTACAGAAGCTCCTGGCTGGAATGTTGAAATAAACAAGGTACAACTGGGATAATTTGGCTAGTGGGCAAAGACAACCACGTGGCCCATGTGGGAGGGTTAAAGGGTTAAGCCAACAAGGAACAATAAGTTGAGTTATACAACTTTCTAATGGTCCCTTATAGTATTCCCCAACTTTCTTCTACCCCCTGTATGAAATTGCAATGTTTTCCTATAGTGTGCACTAGCTTTCCCATGCCCCAAAGTATTTTTTAGTTTTGCAATTCCTTAAAATGTATTTCAGCTTATACCAACAACAGGCTGATATTACCTATGAGAAGCAGATTTCAACAGCATGCAGGTTTTAAAAACAACAACCAAATATCATCGACATGCAGGTATTAACAATATTACACTAATACAAATAACTTATATTACACTAATACTAAATACCAATTACCTTAATAGGTAGATACTATAGGGATAGTCTGATTTTCCCAGTAATAAGTACCCCAGTTACAGGCAGGTAGCCCCAAGTGACAGGAAGATTATATATATATATATATATATATATATATATATATATATATATATAATCTTTTTTTATATATTTGTTTTCGTTTTGTTAAAATTTTTAATTTTGAATTATGTAATGCATTCAGTTAAATTAAACCAATTATTTTGAATTTAGATTGCAGACTTCTGTGGGATTACTTGTACCAGCTACTTGATGACAAGCGCTATGAACCCTACATTAAATGGGAAGACAAAGAATTAAGAGTGTTCAGAGTGGTTGATCCAAACAAACTTGCTGCACTGTGGGGGAACCACAAGGTGATTTCCCTTTTGTTTATTGATGGAAATTATTTGCCAACCACTGCCAATTGTTGAAAAGTTGGTTCGTTAGGAACCAGCACAGTGTCTGCCACTGCCGAGCAGGTGGCAAGGTGCCATCCACCGGGCCCCATTGTTCCCATTGCCTGCCTGAACTTGGCCTTAGACTGTTGCAAAGATAAACATGTAGATATTCGTTTTTTAACTAACATTGTGTCTTAGGGACTGTAGTTACCGGTGCGCAATCAGCCACCTAAGTTATCTATCTGTTTTCCTGCAGAATCGTCCAAACATGACCTATGAGAAGATGTCAAGAGCTATGAGACAGTATTACAAAATCAATCTGTTAAAAAAAGAATCTGGACAGAAACTAACTTTTAGGTAATAATAAACTTGTTCATGTAACATTTAGATGTACTGCAACACTACATGACAAATATATTGCATAGCAATAAATTAGGATGAATTGAACTGCTATATTCTTATTTTGTATCTATACCACAAGTAATGGAAATGGGCAGAGCATTTTAAACATGGAGAGAGCGGCTTGTTATTTATTAGGGCAATATCTAAATCTGAAATGAAAAGCAATGATCATACTTTAGACCATGTTTATGTGCAATCTATTGTAAGTGTCTAATAAAGCCTACTTAAAGCGAATCTGTACACAATTCTTTAGTTTAAATATGCCTTTTTAATTTTAGTCATCAAAATAATGTCTAAATACACCTAAACGTCTGTTGAGTTTTCTGTTTTACAAGAAACAGTGCTCCTGTGTCCCTTTGTAACTTAGTTGTACTGGGTCACTAATGCCAGACTTTCCGAACTTTATGGCTTATCTAAATCAATCCCTCTACTTATCTCTCAAACACCAGCTTCCTATTTTTTTTAAACCTACTATTGCAAGTTCTCGGCACCTTAGTTGGCAAAGAGGTGTCATGGCTTTTTCATTTTTGCTATGTGATAAAACATGTGAAACTCCAGGCTGCAGCAGGAGGATTAAGACTTCATGACAGAGAAGCAACTCTGCTGTGTTCAAATACAGGACAAGACGGACAACTGTTCAGAACTGCCTGGTATTAAAGCAGAAAAGAGAAGCTTTCTTTTTTGGTTCATGCTGTTTTTCTTAGATGTGGCAATAAGAAAAAACAAATACAGTCTTGGTGAAAACTTGTCACACATATAATTAATAGCAGAAGGAAATCGGAGCAAGCTTTAAAACCCTTGTAACCTAACAAGTTAGTAAATCCTCATCAATTGTGGAAACTGGCACTATATCAATCAATTTTGATTGTTGACATACACTTCTTTTGAATTTCACCATTATATTAGTTGGTGTGGCATGACGTCTTACAAATGAAAGTAGAAAATTAAAGTACACCGCATTTCAATTTCAAAGTTTAACATATTAGGACATAATAAATCATCTGACCCTTAGCAGGTTCTAACATTTTTTATTGGCCCTGATTTAATAAAGCTCTTCTAGGCTGGAGAGCATACACTTTCACCAGTGAAGCTGGGTGATCCAGCAAATCTTGAATAGATTTCTTAAAAGTAATTTGCTATTTGTTAGCAAATGTTTTCAATTCTAGACCAGATCCATTCCAGGTTTGCTGGATCACCCAGCTTCACTGATGAAAGTGTATCTTCTCCAGCCTTGAAGAGCTTTAATAAATTGGACCCATTGTTGTGGAGAAATTTTGTCTCACTTTATACCATTGCTTCAGGTCATTAAGGTTTGCAGGCAATTGTTTATGCACAGCTTTCGTAAGGTCTCACAATTTAGATTGTATCAAGGTCTAGACTTAAATGGTAAATAGGGGTAAAATTATGTATATGATCATGGGCAGCACCGTGGCTCAGTGGTTAGCACTCCGGCCTTTGCAGCACTAGGTTCGAATCCCAGCCAGGACATTATCTGCATGGAGTTTGCAGGTTCTCCCCATGTCTGTGTAGGTTTCCTCCAGGTACTCCAGTTTCCTCCCACAACCCAAAAACATGCAGTTAGGTTAATTGGCTTCCCCCTAAAATTGACCTTAGACTACAAATATTGACATATGACTATAGTATGGACTTTAGATTGTGAGCTCCTTTGAGGGACAGTTAAGGTGCGTACACACTTCCAATTTTTATCGTTCCAATCGAACGACGAACGATGGATTGGGCAAAAAATCGTTGGTAAAAAAGTAACCAACGACGCCGACGAACGAGGAAAGTCGCTGGAAACGAACGACCGGACTGACGGATCGGATTGGACGACGATCGTTGAGCATCGTTCCTGTGTACGGTCGTTCGTTGATCGTCCGTGGTCTGAGCATGCTTAATGAACGAACGTCCGTTCACTTTCCTGTCGTGCACATAGTTCCTCTATCGCTAAAACGATCGTATCTATTGTGTGTACAATATCTATGAACGATCGTGTCGTTATCTCTATGTGCAGGATCGGTGCTATACGATCGTTCATATATATCGTGCATGAACGTTCGTCGTTCGTTTTCCAACGATAATAATTGGAAGTGTGTAAGTAGCTTTAGTGACACGACTATGGACATTGTACAGCACTGCGTAATATGATGGCGCTATATAAATACTGTGTAATAATAATAATAATATTATTAATAATACATAGACATAGATTCCTCTTGTAATAAGATATTTGCTTACTCAAACTGGTAATAAATATAACAAAGATGATTTCCTCATACCAGCATTCAGATACCATGTCTTGTATTTTATAATGTAGGTATAAAAAAAAATTGAAGCCCAATTATATAGTAACTTTTTTGCTGCAGCTTTGATAAATCAAGTCAGTTGTAAAGAGTTATCAAACTTTACATACTAGATTTAGGATCTATATTGATTGATTTTTGGTATATGTCAGTAGATCTGTTGTGTTATTATTACTTTCTTTTGAGATGCTTCTGAGATCACTAAGAGTTAATTGCTGGCACAGTTATGTTACACTTTCTGCTTCATGTAGGTTTTGCATTCTAATACTTGCAGAGACACGCAATGCCTTACATAGGATTTCAAAACCAATCTGACACAGACCCTTATTTACTTCCTATGTTAAACAAAAGTTTTAAAATTACCTGCAGAATCCATAAAACAATCTTGATATTCCAATTTTCTGCAATACAGATATGCCACAAAGGTTTTTTATATCTATCTATGATTATTATTTTGTTTTATATAGTGCCAACATATTGGGCAGCGCTTTACAAAGTCCAAAGTCATGGTACTAACTGTTCCTCAGAGATCTCATTATCTAATGTCCTTACCATATTAATTTATCATTAACAAAGTTAACTGTCAATATTTGGGGGAATAGTCAATCAAGTTATCAGCATGTTGTTGAGATGTAGGAAAATGACACAAACATAGGGAGAACATACAAACTGAATGCAATGTGACTGAGCAACTGTGCTGCCTATCTATCTATCTATCTATCTATCTATCTATCTATCTATCTATCTATCTATCTATCTATCTATCTACTTTGCTATGTAGGAATGGCATCTTGATTGATAGATTTGTATTCGGCAGTATAATGCATGTACTCATTATAGTTGTTCTTGGACCTGTGTACTTTCAGGTTTCTGAGGTCACCTAAAGAGAGATTAACATCAGAGAAGCTACAGCAGCTGGAAGCTAATGATGCATTGGATTCTAATGATGTTATAGATAATAATGTTCATGCGATTGCAATTTCACCATGAGATATGAAGCTACATGTTTATCATTGTAATATTGTAAATTATGTTATTATTAGTTTTAATAATGTCAGTACTTATTTAAAATATGACCGTATAGGTTGTATGTACATTTCTCAGAAATCTATTTTTTTTAAGTATTCTTCAAGTGTATCTTAAAATGTCTATAGAAACTTGTCTTTGGAATGAGAGGGACTGTAGGTAATAAGAATTATTATGTAATATACCTTATTTTGTATTATATTGTAATGTCTGTCAAATGTATAACATTTTTAAATGGCATGTAAACCTAAAATTTATTTTACAGTATGTCTGCTATAATTCCTTACCATATATATTTTGTAAAATCTGTCAGTGAAAGCAAGTCCTGTTAAGGGTTGACTACACCTATGAATTTGCAGTAGCATTGTCAACATTTTGGAGGATGCTCTATCCATTCTGCAAGTGGAGGCCAGTTACGTAGCCCAATGATCAACTAAAGCAACACACATGGCAGGCTGGCAAAGCTGCTGATAATTGACATTCAGTGTTTTAACATTGGTAACCTACAGCAGGGAGTGCTTTTGAGGCAAAGGTAAAACGTGCACTGAGATTGCAATGCAGTTACTACTTCCTCACACCACTGAACCACTTCTTCTGTACATGTAATTTCTACCTATAGCAGGTAAAGAATGAATGGGGGTGGTAGTGAGTGGTTCAGTACCACTCAACTGCTGCCAACAGTCAAATCTGCAAGTGCTGGGTGGTAACTGAGCAAGTGGCAAAGTGCTAGTCTGAACCTGCCCGTACTGACAGGTTCTCCAGGTAAGCAACTTTGTAACAGATTCACAAAAATAGAATTTGCTTTAAATATGTATATAGACACACTCAATAGCTTTATGGCTTTCATACACCTAACAGACTAAAATTTCCTTCATTAGAAGATATTTGTTGGTCATTATCATGATTATGTGTTTTATGATTACTGGACTATTGGTTCCAAATAAAAAACAGTGTTCTTGAACTTTTTGGTGATGTGTATTCTGAACACTGGAGATGAACATCTTTGAGTACACAAACAGAACACTACATTGACTTACAGTATGTGCATTGCATTTACCGGAGAAAACCACAGTAGTGTATGGCAATCAAATGTAATGGGAAGCGTTACAAGAAAAGTCACCTTTATCTACATTATGACACCAGGTGTACAGATCACAGGCAGGCTGGGAAACCATGATCCAACTTGCCCCCAAGAGACACAACTACCCAAAATGTATTCCAACACTGGCTTAATACTTTTAAAATTTATGATGGTAATATCTTTGCACCTTTATTTCTAGATTTATCCATTTGCTGCCACAAAAGAGGTATTGCAGCAAGAGGAGTAAGACTCTATTGCAGGGATGCTGCTCTCTTTCCCTTCTGCTGTGTTCAATTGCTTGGCAGTTCTGTGCAAAGTTCCAGCACTTCTGCTCTCTTCTCACACATTCCTAATGCGCATATTTATGATGGACTGTCCTATTACTAATAGGAAATTGAGTGCCTTGCCTGTTCAGTACTGCCTGGTATTAAGGCATAGAAAAGAAAAGCTTTTATTTTTGGTTTATGTTGTCTATCTGGTATGTGGCGATAAGAAGAAAAAAGGAAATAAATCTTGGTGAAAATATGATACACAAAATATAATTTATAGCAGAAGGAAATTAGAGCATGCTTCAAAATTCTTGTAATGTAACATGTTGGCAGATCTTCATAAAGCATGGAAACTGGCACTATATCAAACATATACTGTTGACATAAACTCCTACTAAATATTTCACCATTATACTGGTTGGAGTAGCATGTCTTACAAAATATTGTCACAGGTAATGTTTATTGTATTGGGCAAGAGCCATAAACTTCCATACAGGACCAGTTTTTGCAGTTCTGTGATATATTTGTTCTTGGTCTGATATAAATATCTTGCTTGCTCATTTTATTCTATACATATTAAGTATTGCTTTTCTTCAGGCCAAAAGGGCTTCCTTTTAGTACTCTTTGACAATATTTTAATAATAAGGAAAAAGTGAAATTTCTGGTTATTTATATTTTAACATATACATGTATATTGGATATGGAAATTAAAGAGATAATACATTAGCAGGTGCTGCCATGTCTATATAGTGATCACTGTGGTTTGTTATCCTGATCACTGGCCAGAAATGTCGCCTCGATCTTTGTTTGTAAATTTGATGATGGGTCAGGAATAGACATTCTAACCCACTGTCCTTTTTATTAATAGCAGTGATCTATTCAAATTCTGGGCATGGTGTCAAGTGCAAATGCAAATTTGAAGTCTGTCTTGGGCTTCCAAGAGCTCAGGAATTTATCATATATGTATAATAACAGGGCAGTGGGCTTCTTATTAAGAAACAGATCTTTCATATGATCATTCATCTCACCAAAAAAAGGAAGCCAATGGGATGCCCATGTCCTTGCAATAGCAAGTTTTGCTGCATAGAAGATATAAAAAAGTAAAATAATAGTCTACCTGGGAGATATTCATATCCATCCAATAAAAGTGCCCCCTCAGGGTTGGGTAGTAGGTTTAGTACCAAGATGGAGTTAGTAAATGGAAAGATCACAGCCTAAAATCATTGGGTCCATGGAGAGTCCCACCACATACAGAACATAATGCCCTCATACCAACACCCCCAAAAGCAGAGTGGTATCATGGAGGAATAAGATTTGGAGAACCTGTTTAGAGTTAGGCACCAGCAGAATAGATTACGTTATAGGCATCCTCCAGGATTGAGATATTAATGGAGGTCCACGCAATATTGATCCAGATCAACTCTCACAAGTACTCAGTATGTACCTTGCCAAAATCTCTTCCACGCACCTCTGCGTACTGGTGTTTATGTGTCTGCAAAACTTCGACAGTGAGCAATGTATGAAAAAAATCAGACCTCTAGCACGGGGGTCATCCTGACAAGTCCTCTCAAAATCAGTGAGCCAGAATGGAGGGTCTCTGTCTTTGATGATTGAGTTCACATAACAGTCTGTAAATATGAGAGAGATTCCGAGGTAAGGGCAGGTCTCTGGGTTCCAATGGCAATTATCCACTAGGGACTGTTTCAGTGAATGTCAGATTCACTGGTTTATAAAAGGAAACATCAATAGAAAGCATTGTTCAAAGTCCCCTCCTATGCTTTGCCCTGCAGTTGCCAATCCTTCCAGGAGTGGAGGTTCCAGCAAATTCACCCCAAGATCAGGCCAATGCTCAAAGAAGTTGAGAAAAAACCCAGAGTCATATCTCAGACTCCACAGACCTTAGTTAGCATGGTAGATTTTTAAGTTCATGACAGTACAATTAGAAAAATAAACCAAAGTAAACTAAAGTATGGCTTGTTTGTAACTATTGCTAGTAGAAAGCCTCCTATCTCTAAAAGAACATTGCAGCATGGCTTAAGGTTGCAAAGTTGCATCTGAAACAATGTCCTTTGGACCAGTGGTCGCCAACCGGTGGTCCACAGCTCTGGCCAGTGTGCCCCAAGCCCGGTCAGAAGAAGGACTCCCCTGTGATGTTTGGCAAAAACCAAGCACAGCATATCAGCACAAACCACCTCTTACCAACACCTGCAGTTATTGAGTTGACCGTGAGTTCCTACTTATATCAAAGTATTTTGGACTACCAAAGTAGTCAAATGTGAGGCCATCTGTGTGACAGCTAATGCTTGGATGAAATATGGTCTTACAACAAGATGAGGGTGCAAAACCTTTGGCCCGTGGGCCACATTCGGCCTTCTCCTTATTCCCGCTCTGCTCCTTGTTTTGTGGGGGATGGAGAACGTGCATCCCCTATCATTTTTATGAGATCATGCTACCAGGAGAAGGTTCTTCCTGAGCATGCTCATGTTAGCTTCCTGAGAATGGTGTGTATTATGGACCTCAGCAATCAGCTGTGGCTGCTCCCCACCCACCTTGTACTGTGAGATAATCCCAGCAGCAGCATGACAGCTGTGTCTTTGTGCTCATTTACAAAACTTTAAGGCTGCGTTTTGACTGGTGGTGAGGTTGAAGTGCGGTTACCGCTTCCTCGTGCTATAGAACCCTGCCTAGGAGAAGACGCTGATTGCCACCTGAAGACAAATCTGCAGACACTGGGGTGAGATGGACTGATCGGCTGGTGGGGTGTCACTTACACATGGCCATTTACCTTCTTTGAACCCCAATTTCCCTGGAACAAAGGGATTTGACAACTTTAAATGTGGGAGCCAGTAGGAAACTCATTTTGTCCCCACACCTCCTTCCCTATTAAAATGTTATACCCATCATATCATGCCACCCTGTCACACATAGCTTTCCCCCTACTCTCTATGAACCCCAATTTCTATGCAAGAAAAAGGAAATGTGACTGCAAGTGGAGGACTCTTGCGGCTAACTGCTCCTAACATTTCATCACTACGGGGCCATTACAAGATACAAAAAAACTATACCATTGCTACCCTGTCACACATATCTGGCCATTTACATTCTGGGAACCCCAATTTCTTCTGAAAGGGGGGATGTGGGTATATTAAAATGTAGGATAAGTGGGGGACTTTTGTGGCTAACTCTCCCTAAAATATTATTGTTGTGGTGCAGGATAAGAAAAACTATACCTATAATACCGTGCTACCCTGTCACACATACCTTCTACCCTAATTTCTCAGGAACAGGGAATGAAAGGGACCTGAATATGTAGCAGTAAGAACATGTCCCCCTTGGCTATCTGTGACATAATTTGCATTTCTCTGAAAGTTGCAAAACTGCAAAGATTTTGGGGTACAAAGAAAATTAGCTGCCCTCCATAACGCAGGATGCATTGCATGGTGTAGTTTCTGCTCTGTGGTACAGAAATTGTAAATGGGAAGCAATATATGAATGGCCAGCACTGTATAATAGATTTAGTTTTGTATCTTTCATTAATAAAATGTTACATTAATAAAATGAGCATCAGATGGTGAGTGCAGAAATTCTTGATTTGTCATTCCGTTAATTTGGTGCATGTATGTTACGGTAACTATAAACATTTCAAAATCATTTCCTTTCATAGTAAAACTATTCTAGTTTTAAACATACCTTTTTAATGTTTGTTGGCACATGTCAACAGCGGCCCCCAGATAAAAAAAAAGGTTGGGCACCACTGCAACAAGACAATGATCCAAGCACAATAGCAATTCTACAAAAGAAATCCCGAAAAAGAGAATTTGTTGACCCAAAGTTTAGACCTCAACATGATCGAAATGCTGTGACAGAAAGCTGTGCATAAAGAAATTCCCACAAACCTGAATTAGTGTATTGTTGTAAAGAAGAGTTGGACAAATAAATTAAGGAATGGATAAAGTCATACAGAAAATGATCACTGGTTATTGCTGCTAATTGCTGCTCCACAGACTACTGATCATGGTAGTTTTTCACATATGCCTTCCCCATTTTGTCTTCACTTTTATTAAATAAATAATGACACTGTGGAATCTGTCTTGTGCTGTTTTACCCCTGAGGTTAGATTGAAATAATAATAAAACCTGCTAAAGGCCTGATGATTTCTATGTTCTGATACATAAAACCTTACAAATCAAAGATGGTATACTTTCATTTCTCCATGAGTGTGTCCAAGGTGGTCAATAAAATAAAGTCCAGCTACACAAGCAGCTACACAAGCATTGGACCTGGTCATTATAGGTATCACTTCTACATCTCTATTGCAAACATCATGTGCTGCTCAGTCCTGCTCCCTTAGGTCTAACAACTTGCACCCCAGTACCCACCTCTGGCATCCTGTAAAATGGTTTTAGATATTAATGGGGATGGGGTCCTCCCCAAAAACCCAAACTTTTACTATACATTTGTCACTCCTTTGTTTATTGTACTCATTGTCTGTAGAGGAAAGACTAAAAATTATTATGATTTAATACATTTTTAAAACCAATGCTGTCAAAGAGAACTACAACATCTGTCCTGAGAAATTGTTTTCTCATGAAAACATGTTTTCTAACGTACTTCTCCCTGTCCAAAAGAGAAATGATGAAAACTTCTCTTACTAATATTTTCCCAGAATTAGAGTACAGATTGCACTGGTATGTTGGGTGCTTTCCTTTATTTGAGTTTTTATTACTTGTGACAGAGTGTCCCTAGAAAGGGTAGAAAAGGTCAGAAAAGTGTTAAAAAGGCTCCAGAGAAATGAAAGTGAGGATGTTTTGAATATGTTTCCAAGGGAGTGAAAGGGTGGGTTCCTTGGCCCAACCCAATCCTGACTGGGTTACAATGCACCTGCACTCAGGTGCAAGAGGTAGAGAGGAGGCTAAGTTGTGCTCAGCAAGAGGCTGACAGAGGAAGTAATCAGCCAGAGGGATCCAGGCTGAGAGTGAGCAGTCAGAGGCTGAGAGAGAGCCAGAGGGATCCAGGCTGAGAGAGAGCCAGAGGGATCCAGGCTGAGAGTGAGCAGTCAGAGGCTGAGAGAGAGCCAGAGGGATGCCAGTCTGAGAGAGAGAGCCAGATGGATGCCAGTCTGAGAGAGAGAGCCAGAGGGATGCCAGTCTGAGAGAGGGAGCCAGAGGGATGACAGTCAGAGAGAGGGAGCCAGAGAGATTCCAGTCTGAGAGAGAGCCAGAGTGGATGCCAGTCTGAGAGTGAGCCAGAGGGACGCCATGCTGAGAGAGAGCCAGAGGGACGCCAGGGTGAGAGTGAGCCAGAGGGATGCCAGTCTGAGAGTGAGCCAGAGGGATGCCATGCTGAGAGAGAGAGCCAGAGGGATGCCATGCTGAGAGAGAGCCAGAGGGATGCCATGCTGAGAGGGAGCCAGAGGGATGCCAGGCTGAGAGTGAGCCAGAGGGATGCCATGCTGAGAGAGACCCGGTTGGATGCCAGTTTGAGAGAGAGCCAGAGTGGATGCCAGGCTGGGAAATTGATTAGCAAGGGGCTGAGGGAAGAGGATCAACACTGTGTTGCAAGATGGAGGGTGCATAGGAGGCAGCTCAGGTAGTTCCCAGAGCTGTGGGGGAACAGAGCTTGGCCTTGAACCAGCAACAATAACATGTGAGTGGAACTGGATTTGCTTATGCTATAAAATGCTTTACTGTTTGTCAGGGAGGGACTATCTAAGTATTTGTATGTAGTTGCTCACGCGAGCCATTTCTTTTGTTTAAGTGCTAATAAATAGACAGGCAGGAGCCTGTTTGAACTGCAACGTTGAAGTCTGCTGTCTGACTTACTGCTGTCGTCTGGCCCCGTTGCTAGGGGCGATACCACATACTGTTTTAAGTTTTTCAAGTTTTACAGTACATCTAAACCATTGCCATTGACAGTTTGAATGGAGAGGTTTATATTTGCAGCAGACTAATCATTAAAATCCACTCAGTTGGAATCAATAGAGAATTCCCAAATCACCCTATTATTCTGAGAAAAAAATTAATCTTACAAAAATGCTGCTTTTATAATCCTTGAACACAAGCTATTACTTTAGTCTCAATTTATTTTGCGGTCTGTTAGGCCAAGCTAAAGTAAAAACTTTAAATTTCGAATTTCTAAATGCGAACTTTACATCAATACTAAGCAGAATGGAGAGTAATATTATTTACAATAGCATATCAATAACAAGATTATTTACAGGAACCCTTAGATTTATGGATTTATTAATGGATATCCAGACCAAAATTAGTGTGCCTGTTTGGGGTTATTTTGTATTATGGAAACAAGCAAATCTTTCAATACTGATCCCTAATAAACAGCAATTTTGCTCAGAAATCCACATTTTTGAGACATGTACTGTATGTAGTCTGTGTACCCAATCAAAGTAACAACCCTCGAGTAATTGTATCCACTTAATCCAATTTAAATATATATGTGAATAGTTTTGTGGTTTTGATTTCTTATAGGCTATCTAGATTACACAGTAATGTCAAAAAAAGTTTTTTTTTAATGAATACATTTCATACCTGATAGTATTGAACAGTGACATGCTGCCATCTTTAGGCTACGATGGTATTTACAGGTGTGTTTAGTGATGGAACCAGTAGGATAACCTTTTCCAACCAGCGTTCTATGAAACCTTGGGGTTCCTTTCAGAAGTTGCTAGAGCTAATTTGGGTAAACTGCATTTTCTGCCCTTTCAGCATTCATTTGTACTATTATAACTATTGTACTTTATAACTTATTAGTATTTGTTTTTCTTCCCACTGACCCCCAATGTAGGTAGCATTTATTCCACTGACTACCTGTGTAAAGAATGCTTTATCGGTGACCAGGAGCACAAGGCAGCCCTTTTACCAATGATCACCAGTAAGCCAGTACTTTTGCTGCTGACCACTAAACCAAGGGGCAACATACGAATGAGTTAATCCCCTTCTTCTCCCATTCTCAGGTCCTAACTAGATAAATGGAAGGTAGTCTATATACCTGGTAATCTATAGCTAACCCTCTGCAAAAAGGGTTGGTCTGTATGCTGTCACAGAGCTATCAGGAAAGGAAAATTACGGTAATTTTCCTTTTTTTCAGACTGCTCCATATAAGCATATGAATGGAAAATAATTAACCCACACAGGGAGACAGGCTCAAAAACACTTAAAGCCCACAAAGAAACTGAGGAGAGAACTTTTTGACCATAACTAATAGTAGTTAGTGGAAGTAAACTGAACAACAAAAAAAAACTTGGTCACCTTTTCCTTTGCAGATCTGTGGATCCATCTGGAGGTTTGCTGGATCAGGTCCCGCGGGCCCCTAAAAAGAAGGTAATTTTTACCTTATAATAATGGATTGTCTACCCTTTTATGTAAGGTAAAAATTTTTGTTTAGGTCCGCTTTAAGGCTGCCCGTTTCATGCAGTAGTGACACATAATGGGTCTGAGTTAATAAAGCTCTCCAAGTCTAGCAAACCTGGAACAGATCTGGTCCAGAATTGAAAAGATTTGCTAACAAATAGCAAATGACTTAAGAAATCTGTTCCAGGTTTGCTGGATAATCCAGGTTCACTGATAAAAGTGTATCCTTTTCAGCCTATGAGAGCTTTAATAAATTAGACCAATATCTAAAACTCTTCTGGCTGCCATGACAGCCACAAAAAGGCTGCCTTCAGTGACATCAGATCCAGTAAGATAGCAATCTAGTAGGTGAGGGAATTTACACACAATAGGATGGGAGATATGTAGTGGTGGGAAGTAGTGGTGGTTTCAAAAGGCAGAAGAAGATGGGTAGGCAAGTTTAAAAAAATAGGTTTTGAGAGCTCTTTTAAATGAGCAGAAAGTAGGAGCAAGCCGAATAGGACGAGGAAGACCATTCCAGAGAGTTGGGGCAGCTCTAGAGAAGTCTTGTATCCGGGAGATTTGGAATTTGAGGGGGGGATGATGATGAGTTCTGTTTTATCCAGGTTGAGTTTCAGGAATCGGTCAGACATCCATGAGGAGATGGCTGACAGTCAGCATGAGACCTTCTCCAGAACTGAGGGAGACAGGTCAGGGGTGGACATATAGATTTGAGTGTCATCAGCATACAGATGGTACTGTAAGCCAAAGGAGGATATGAGACTACCGAGAGAAGAGGTGTACAGAGAAAAGAGAACCGGTCCAAGGACTGACCCTTGGGGAACATTAACAGGGAGGAGAGTGGGTGAGGAGGAGTTACCATTGAAAGAAACTTGAAAGGAGAAGTCAGACAGATAGGAAGCAAACCAAGTGAGAGCAGTGTCACTGATACCAATGGAGCGCATGATTTGTATTAGAAGGGGGTGATCAACAGTGTCAAAAGCTCTTAGCTCTGATGGGGTCATTGGTCACTTTAGTAAGAGCTGTCTCATATTCATTATTTGAAAAAAAGAATTCTTCTATTAAAAACGTAATATTTATTAAATGTAAAAACAATACACATAATTGTACAACTTGCAATTGTCCCAGTGTTTTTAAGGTTCTACGCATTTTATGGACATGGATCCACTTTCTTAGGAACCACTCTGGGACAATTTTCTTATTAATTAATTTCTTGTTAATTTCTAATTAACGCTGTTCTCTTAAATACCCACCAAGCGCAAACAAACCAGGACGGCAGACTAGTACCGATCAGTTCCTGATGGAATTTTTTAAGCTTGTATCACCTTATTCCTTAAGCCATATAACATTTTTCCACAAATACCAATCCAGAGAGATCATTTCTGATATTTCCTTTCTTCAATCCTAAAGAGTTTTCCTGATTAACCAAAAGCCAAAGCAAATCAGACAAAGCACACACACAGATTAATTCACTCTCTTTTTATCTCTCTCTCCCTGTAAAGTTAAGTTTTTTTTAGATGGGCTTCACTAAGTTATTTCAGGAGTTCCTTCATGTAAAAAGGTTGAGAAAGGTTGCTCTAGATTGTTTTTGATCAGTATGAATGAGCTATCATAGTGATCACATAATCAATAACCTTTTTTTTCTGAAAGCTTGTGTGTGCTCCTAGCTGTCAAATGAGGAACATAGTTTAACACTTCCTTGGTCTGGATTGTTGCTTCCTATTACACAAGCCAATCTCTTTATCATCCCTCTTTTATTTTAAAAATGACACTACGGTATGCATTTGACTAACTATGCACTGGAAATAGTGATTTCATGTACATTTTTATAGTCTATCTAAAATAATTGTAAATTAATAATTTATATTCTCATTTCAGCCAGCAAGTGGAGCTCTTGTTCCTTTTCAAACATTTTTTGGAGACTTCTTAGCCTTTGTGTTGAAAAAAGCTGCTATTCAATGAGCTCAAGGACTCAAGTTGATCATGCAAGTGATTACATAGTAAGTGCAACTCCTAGTTTTCCTTCTCTCGATATTCATCAATCTATACTGGATCGCAGTCTGCCTATGCTTTTGGACTGTCAGCTTATGCACCTCTAGCCAAACAGAGTAAAAAGTCCAAGGTGAAGTAAAATTACTCCAGCTCATTTAAATGCATTTTTTATTCATTGTGTTTATTCCTAAAGAATATATGCTACATGCTATTGTAGCCATGTGTGATTCTAAATCAGGTGCCCACACCTTTTTGGCTTGCAAGCTACTTTTTAAAGTCAAATGATCTACCAACAATAAAAACTTGGACTTAATAACTCCTGTGAGTGGTAGAGTTTATTTTGAAAGGCAGGGTTCCGCAATCTATTTGCGTTGCCCTTGCGATCTGCCGGTAGATCGTGATCCACCTGTTCGGCACCCCTGGTCTAAATCAAATCTTTATTATGTGATAGAAAGTTGATTGCATCCAGTTATTGCTACAATGTTTACTATATATTATAAACAGTATTATAACATATATATATGTATTGTGTTATCCATATTTCATTTATCACATAAATTAAGAAGAAAGGTTAACTGCTAACATCTTATTAAATGGTATAATATAAACAATATTTATGTTTGTATATACCGTAAATATTTATTATAAAATATAATATTATATATACTAAAATATTGTATTAAATACCATGCAGACCTATGTATCTGGTGTGCACAATACCATATTAAACCACTACAATCCATTGCAGGTCATACAGACTTCAAAAAAAAGTATACCCAAAGTAATATAAAATCAGCATTTAAAGATCACAAGAAAAACAACTAAGCACTAAATAAAGCAAACAATAATTTTCAATACTAGCACAAGACTTTCAGACTTTTTTTATTATAACCACAGATGAAAAAAGTCATTTAGTACTGAAATACTTCTTCAAGTAATTTGGGCTGCACAGACAGATTTTTGTATCCATCAGTAATAGGCCTGAATTACCCTGAATTAACTGAATTAATGGAAGTAACAGTTACAACAGATCTGAAAGTGTAAAGTTTACTTTTTGAAAAAATATAGCTACAGCTCTCAACTTGTGAATTGAGCTGTGACAAAATAGTCTCATAATATAGCTTGTGCAATTTTACAGTTTCACAGAACCACACTGCATTATCCTAAACATTTCATAAAAGTCAAAAATTAATGCACAAAACACAACCTCACACTCTCGAAATTCTCTCCCATCCCCATATCCCCAATTATTCCAAAAATATTCAAAATATAAACTTTAGGTATGTGTTTTGAAGATACACATACTAGAGACATAACTCTATCGGAAAAACATGGCTATAGGCTGCCCACCCTTGTATAATGCAGAGGGGAAGGGAATTTGGAAACAGCAGCAAAGGGAGAAGGGCAGGAATTTAGGGCAAGCAGTTGCAAAAATTACCTATATAACCATGGCCTATCGACCCTTCCCCAAAATGGATGTCCACACAAAATATGAGGGAGAAAATTTTACAACCAGAGGGCAGGGCAGGCAGTTGCCAAATATAGGTACAGGATCCTACAACCTTAGTCCGCCTCTCACTCATATCTCAGTGTACAAAAAATTGCCTTCCTACTTCTCTGTTTTCCTCTGCTGCACCTCCTCCATCTTCTCTTTGTCACAGGTTTCCCAAAAATACAATCACTTATGATTTCTTTTGTTATTCATTTTAATATTTACAAGTAGTTTTTTTACTACCATTCTCAACCCACTGGGTTCCTCCAGAGTTTGCCAGGGGTTCCTTCAACTGTGGTTGATTGCCCTCCCTTTTGAAGATGCTTGCATAATTCTTGGGCCAGAATCATTCGGTAGAGCCAGCTGCCTGACTCTAATAAGTCTTTTCATTATTATTATTATTATTATTATTATTATTATTATTAATAATAATAATAATAATAATAATAATATTAATAATAGTAAACAGGATTTATATAGCACCAACATATTATGCAGTGCTGTACATTAAATAGGGGTTGCAAATGACAGACGAATTCAGACAGTGACACAGGAGAGGACCCCTGCCCCGAAGAGCTCACATTCTAGGAGGTAGGTGAAGTAACACACATTTGGGGGAAGTTACACACAATAGATATTTCAGCCACCACTGTAAGAGGGACATTCTTTCCACTAGCTACCAATTTAAAGAGGCTTTTTTTCCATTGACCCTCAATAAACTGGTTTTAACATGGGTTCCTTGAACCCATTTATCAATTTTCAAGATGTTGAGAAATGCTGTAATATAATTTACTTATTACACAAGAAACCCATAGTCGATATGGTTACAGGATACCCAGATTTTTATAGCAAGGGGTCTGACTTATCCAAAATCCCCTTACTGGTCCTTCTATACCAGCTGACCACCTAGTAAAAGACCGGGCTGGGCTGGTTACTATGAAGTAATCCTACAGCGCTCCCTTTTTCTGAAAAAATACAATGTAGGAAATGTGTGTGGAACACATATTATTATTATCCTGTCTGCAAAGTATAAAATTAAAAATAAACTTCCTGTTTACACGTTGTGTGGAAGTTATCAAAAACTCTGTCTCTATTTAAAACTTTCTTCAATTACAGGAGACATTGGTGTGGCTTATTAGTGTGTTTAACTTTAAAGTGCATCTGTGGAAAGACATAAAATGATTTCAATATTCTAAATAAACAGTAACAGCTTTAAAATCAAGCCATCCCTGATCTCTAGCTGTATGAAGATTTTCAAAGGTCCCCAAGGATCACAATAAACACTTTAGTGTTGGGATTCAGTGGGATTATAGCAGTTTAGAGATATCTGCCGATTGGTAACATTAGATGGATGGCAGTACTTCAAGATTCTGTTCTCAGCTATGATTTGTAAGAAAAAAAATTTTTTGCTGATGCTTACAGATACAGCGATGAATTAAGATTTGTTGTGAAGTACTTTTATTGTTTTTTAACTGTATACACTATTACTGTTTCCCAATAATTACCCTTTTGCAAGGGTTCCTTGATAGAGGTTGTATCATCTGGCAGTAAAATGGAGAGAGCTATGTTGGAGATGATTAAATGATGATTAATGTTTTGACATTATTGGCTCTTCAGGTTCATCAGCTTTTTTATGTTAGTAGGTCATGTGAGTGAATACATTACACTGCATCACAAAAAGTAAATACTGTCTGTTACTTGGTCCATGTGTCCTAAATGAAGTATGCTGAATCTAAATCTGAAGTCTGATTCTGCCTAGGACGTCAGGATCTTAAATTAATTAAGCGTATAGACATGATTAGCTACATTCTCTACTTCAGCACTTACTATGTAATCTCCATACATAACTAACTTTTGCCTAATATTTCCATGACATTACAAAAACGTAGTTTTATGTTGCAACAACATATGCAATTACACATAATTCACCTAAGTCCTTGTTCAACACACATGTACACTTCAGAAGTGTTTCAGGCACTTATTTTTGCGTTTGTGGCTCTCGGCTGTCTCCCGTAGAAGAAACCAGCAGTAGTCGCCCATCATGTTGGGGTTGCACCGGCCTTGATAACTTGTTTCCATAACAGAAATATCTTGAAGGAACCTCTCCCCTTGTTCATCACTCACATCTCCAAAATTTTGTGGAAAGAAGTGGGGAATGTAAGAAATAAATTTTAAGTGACATTTGGCAGCCAAGTTGATGGTATGCTGTTAGCATGTTGTTCACAAGTTCAGTATGGTATTCAGCTCGCTGGTTGCCCAGAAAGTTTTGTGCGAATAGCACAAATGAATCCCAAGCAGCAAGTTCAAGAAGGGATGAGTTTGTCTGTGAATGTGGCATCACGCATCAAATTGCGGATTTGGGGACCAACAAAAATGCCTGCTTTCAGTTTAGCATCTGTTATAACTTTTCCAAACTTGTCTTTCAGATACTGAAAACCCATACCATCACGATCCATTGCAAGGCAAAGTTTTTCATTAAGTTTAATATGAAGTTACAGAAGGTAGACTTTCTGTGGATCAATGAGTGATTTATGCTTCACATTGTACTGGCCAACAATGTGTTCAGGTCTCGGTGGCCATTCTTTCACTTTGTAATGGTTACTGTCATCACGACTGTTCCACAGGCACAGAAAGCATATATATTTTGTATATCCCAATTGCAGAAGAATTGTTGTGACCTGAATGAGTGCCACCACATTCAGGTCACCACAAACGTTCCACTTGTGTTCTGAATAGTTAATCAATTTCAAAATGACCTCCATGGATGCGTATGTCTCTTTCATTCCCTCAGCATGAACAAGAGGAACAGAAGGTTTTATGTTACATTTATGCAGCAATATAGCTTTCAAACTTGCTTTGCTCGAGTCTATGAACAATCTCCACTGCTCTGATATGTATTCCCAACCTAACTCCATCATCAGGCCACTCACGTCGGTACAGAAGCAAATGGCATTTTCCAGCTTGTAATAACCTGCAAACTTTGTGTGACGATCACGAAAGTATGAAGTTGTGGTTCCTTTTTAAAGCTAATTCCACTCCTTTAATCTGAAGGCTAACAGTTCAGACTTCTCCTTTGACACAGACAGGTCCTTTAATAGATCATCTTTATCTGTTTGGCTTATAAAATGTGGCTTACTCTTTTCAAATTGGAGTTCATAACATTCATTAACATCGACATCATCCTCCTGTTCCTCATCCAACATGTCACTGTCAGTAACAACAGATGTAGGAGGGACTGGCACTGGCTTCTCTGCATCATGTGGCACTGGCTTCAGAGCAGATTTACAATCACGATAGAAGATTTTTGACATAGTCTTCTTTGAATACCCAGCAATTTTACAGATATAGAAGTATCAGTCGGAGTGATGGTCTTTTGGCTCACTCCAAACCATAGGCACGGAAAAAGCATTTTATTCCTTTTCCCATTCACACACCTTGCAGCAGATATGAGGTGCCCAGCTTTTATCCTGATCTCCAATGTCACATCCAAAGTAATACTTGTAAGCAAATCACACCCTCTTGTTAGGTTCTTGCACTGATCACACGGGTATGTATGCCACAGATGTAGCAAAAACTATCCGGTTTATTAACACAGCTGCACCTACTCATCTTTAGCTCAAAACAGACTGACAATGGCCTAGCTGTACTTTTTAATAGGATGGTTTCGCACTAGAGAAAAGCCCTTGGCCCATCTCGCCTTATAAACCTATTTCTGACGTCAGCTCACTGACTTGCCCAGACATGCCCTGACGCTGCTAGAACATGCATGCCACCAGGGGGCGTGATTCAGCTGAGGTGGCAGCAAGCATAGTGTTAGCTGCAACTGTTATAATGTTCCCATGTAAAAATACATTACCCATTCACTGACCGTTTAAACAGCTATAGCACGCCTATACCTTAAAATCTGTACGTGATAGGCAAAATTCTGAGTTCAGATTTGGAATCAGCAAATTCGATATCATGTAAATCACATGTGTTATTCCCAGTAGCAAAATCGTTGTTGTGCAGTGAAAGAAATCAAGGATAGTAGTTACCTGTAGGTTGCTTACTATTTTAACAAACTTATTTTAATATTATTCACTAAAAAAAGTTTTTTTTTAATCTTAGGGGCTATGCAGGGATACTGCTAGATACGTTTGATGCTGTGATTTATTAATAGATTGCTGTTTTATTATCACTGTAGCCATCATGTAGTGGTGCTGACCAGTTTAAATCCTACTACTGCTTGTTATAACGGTTATTTCATTTGGGAAGGTATAATTACATCTAAGGCTCCATTTGGACATTTGTCTGGTTCAATAAGACATGCTAAATGTTAATATGTTGTAAATAAATGACTGGCAAAACATCACCACCAACCACAATCAATCAGGAAACTGGTAGTACATAACCATGTGGTATGTTGCAATACAGGGGCATCAGAGGAGTGTTTGTTATGTACAGTGGACATGACATGGTAATAATTATCAGATAATGTGGCTGACATGCTAAACAATGCTTCTGGTATACATAAAATCTATGAACACACTAAAATAAAAAAGTAAATGATAAAATGACCACTTTCCCTGTTAGAACTTTTGAGTCCCATGATTTTGGTCTGCAGTTTTTTTTTTTTCCTTGAATTGTACCTGATACTTCTGTATTAGCTCTCCTTTTAACTTCCTGTTGTATGGTGATAAAGCTGCTTTGTAGATAAGAGAAGGCATGTAAGGGGGAGGAAGGATTGCAGAAGGTTTATTGCTTCAGAACAACCCGTCTAGAACTTCCACAGAAAACATACCTTAGAGCTGGTATGCTTTCCAGGTAATCTGGGTTTTCAACCAGGTAACTTAAATTAATTTTGGTGTCAAACTCTTTGGTGAAACTCTTCTCTAAACTATTTACTATTACGTATTATTCCAAGATGGGGTTAATATCCAATTTTCTTAATGTTAATGGGAATGCAGGGGGTCAGTAATGGTTTGGGATCACACATTTTATTTTAGGAGATTTCTGTCCCCCTCCCTGAAGCATATAACTTGTGAATCTGCTACCATATTAGATGGCAAATATGCCAACAGTGGCTGTAGGTTGAGAGGAGGAAATGGCACAGTGGCTTATATAAAGTACAATGACTGCCCTGTTGAAACTGTTATGTTAACAGCTCCAGTCCTTGGATACCCTTGAGCAGATGAAGCAGGGAGGCAGTTTGTGGATTGAGAACATGGTCAGAATTTGAGGACTGGCTTGAAAAAATAAAATAAAATATGTTTAGGTGAGGCAACAAGAAACATGTAATAAAAACTGTAATGGATTTAATAAAATTTTGGAAATACATGTACTATCAGCTAAGTACACGTGTTTTCAGACATTGGGAGCAGGAAGGTAAGGAGTATGGCACACAGATTACACTGCCTGCATAGATGTTCCTTATTAATGCTGTGAATAGGGGCACAGGATACTGGAACAGGAAATAGTGGTGACTTCCAGGTAACTGTGTAATGCAATGAGGGGGTGGCATGCTACAGCTGAGGAATATTACAGATAACAGTTCATATGAATGTATTTCAGCTCTTTCCGTAGTAGCTGTAGGGTAGTTTTAACTCTACCAAACTCTACACATTAGACAGGGTGCAGTAAACTTTATTCTCCTCTCCCTGAAGTATTATTAATAATAATTGGCTGCTGCAAACCTGTTAAGGTAATTATGCCTGGAAATGGCCCTTAATATCTTAAATATCTTACATGAAGAAAGTTGAAGAAACTGTTCCTCTTTGGATCCAAAACCTTATGTTTCTTGTCCCCTCTCTTGGTTCTGATATCTACCTCTATAATAGTGTATTTTTTTTCCCAAGTGATTTCTGAACTAAATTGGTAATTCATCCTCTAATGCATTTATTGTTTAAAAGTCAGTATAAAATAAAAGTTGGAAAACAAAAAGCATGTGATAATTTACCCAGTCATTCTTTTGGTTATAATTCTTTTATGATCCACCTAATAGGGCATGGCAGGAGCGTGACTTTTGCTTGAATACTTTGTGTCATATTGCATCCCTATTGTACTTATGGTTTTTATGTGATGCACATTTATTGATGCCTGAAACAGCTATAAAAATTTGTGTAATAAAAAGAACTGTAACTGCACAGATGGCCAGAGGGTCATAAAAAATTGATTTGCATGGCTTGGCCCATTTTCCAAAGCAAAGTACAAACTTCTTTGTGAATGAAGTGATGTTTGTTAGGATATGCTCGCAATGTAATTTAATTTCATTTCCAATAAGAGACTTTATTGAAAATTTCCAAGCAAGTTTTGTGATAACAAGTTTCAGGGATTTTATAAGCACTTGCATCGTGTATTGTAGAGATGATACAAATTTAGCCCCTAATCATTCTGAAATTTCTCTAATATCCCCTTAGCCTTAACATAAAGTATATACGTTTACTAAATGGATAGAAACTATTCTAGTCCAATAGCACTCTTAGGTATTAAATATGTTTAATGTAGCATAAAAGTTTTGCACTCTAGAGCAGTGCATTGTTGGAGGAATTTGGCAGCACTCAGGTCTCATCCCGGTGATGTGAACAGTGCTTATTTGCTGTTTGAGGACTATCAAAGGGTTCTTATATTGCTTGAATCATGATGTGAGAGGTGGCAACAACACTGGTCAACTGCAAAGTGAGCACTTGTGTTGTCTCCATTAAAACTGATGTGCATGGGACAGTATATTCAGCAGATTCTCATGCACATCATTACAAGGGTTACAAACTAAACTGATGTTAAGGCTTCACTGATATTTGGGCTTTAGCTGTTTTATACCAATGAAATGTTAATTGTTTTTCTGTGTTTGGGCTGCAAATCAGATACAAATCCATAAAATTCTATTGACTATCAATGAGCAGTGCACACAATGTTTCTGTGAACAGAATATCCTATAAAGGCCAAAAACAACCTCTTTTGTCTTACAACCTGTTCACGTGACAAATGGCAAGTTCCCTTTTTAGTTCAACGAAACCTGTGACAATAAAAATGAGATACACAAACAGTTTCTGTTATCATTAAAAGCTCCTTTCAAAATTAATTCTAATATGTTAATCATTTTGGTATTCGTCTGACTACAATGATGTTGTTGTGAGATTTGTGATTCGATAAGGCTAAGCTGTACTTGTTTTCCTTGAAGTCAGCTATGTTTCACATGGCCTTGGAAATCAGCTGTAACTCCTGGGTATCTGATGTTTAGTGTTCCCCCACCAACAAGCTTGAAAACTAATCTTGAAGTAGTGTAATAAACATTCCTTTATTTTTTCAAACTGTTTAAAATTCAAAAGGAATACTATTTTTTGTCTGTATCCAAAGACAAACAATGGTATTTATTTTGGTGTTTATTCTGGTGTTTATTTTGTTCCATGACTTTTATTTTAAGAATTTCATCATTTTTATTTCAATACAGTATTATAATTTAAGTATATAGCCCCGACTAACCACTTGTAGGAGTGCTCATATTTTCTATGTATTTCTAGTTTCACATTGCAGCTGCATGACACCAAGGAAGTACATTGCTTTTCATTCAACTTTTCTGATATGTACTTTAGTGATTCAGAACACCAGTTAATTTATAATTGATTACATTCTACTACAACTATGCTCGTTTGAGATCTCAACTATGTGGCTTACCTGGCACTGAAGTGCGGACATGACAAGACCCCTTGCATCACCTTTGTTAACCAGGGAAGACTCTTCAATCAAAGACAACCATTTACCGTTACTAAGATTGCCTCTGTTGCTTCTCTATTTTGTTGCAATTTTTTAGACAAGCATTAACAAAGTGAGGTTAAATCCTGAAGCCAGGATTCTAGAAACAATGGGAAACAAATTTAAAAGAGGAATATAATGGAAGACTTTTCATCTAACAAAAATACAATCAGACATTTTTTGGTCAGTGGCCTTAAACAGTATATTGCAGCTTTTAGATGTGATGGCTACATTGGATTTGTTTAGTCTTTTTTCTTCTGTTTTCCCCTGGTAATACTACAAATGACACACTTCTTTATACTCACTCCTCTATTATGAAGGTAGCCATGGATGTCAACACAGACAACAACCACAGCCACTCATGTCTCTTTGAAACTAGCAAGAAGGGAAAGGTGCACATTTGTAGGGCTTACATACAAACAACAAAAAAGGGTTTCCAGGATACTCTCAAGCTAGCCACAAAAACAAAATGTTCAATTAAAATGACTTACATTAAAAGCAAAAATTTTGGTTACATGCATTGCAAATATATGTGGCTTCTACTTGTGTTTGCAAATGTATGAAACAAACATTTGTATTTGTAATCTAAGTAATTGAATCAGATTAGTTGTTTTCTACTGGCTCACTGAAAGTCTGGGGATGTTTTTTTTGTTTGTCACCATGGAGGGACTTGATCTTCCACTCTTGAACTTCTTTACATGGGTGGAGTTGGAGGATAAATAGTTTACATAAAAAATACTATCCTTTCTGGTTTCAGTCCAGGACACAGAAAGTTACAAAAAACATTGGATTATTGTCAGGAAGTAAATGCAAAGAAAAATCCTAATGCCTTAATGTCCTAAAAAGCTTAATACATGAAAACAAATGCAGCCACCACTTCCACAGACTGTCTGCAAAAATAAAAATGAAACAATTGTTCTTAGGAATAGATACCTTTATGGGAAAATATAAACATTTAGAAGTCAAATATAAACATTTAGAAGTCTGTACATAAATAATTGAATTTTTCAATTAGCACAAATTTTATGGTGAATACTGTTCCATGCATGTGTTATGGATGACACCAATTGAATCTACACCAAGGGATGTTTGTTGAATATTGGATTCACTGTTTTATAAAAAGACCTCTTAATGTCTTGGGTATACAGGCTGAAATGTAAAAAAGAAAGAACACTGAAAAAAATTATTTCTTGGGATCCCAGTAATTGGCTATATATTTAAATACAAAACCACTTAAAATATCCTCTTGGCGACGAGAAAAATTGCTAATCAGAACTGGCTGTCAGTCAGTGCTACTTTGTTTATTAACAAGACACATTCTTGTAGAGTACTATAACCTTTCAAATAATCTCTCCTTTTTCCTGTCAGACAAGCCATGTGGAACATGAAATTGTTTTGTTGCTCCAGGACTAGTTTACAGAAAAAACCTTATAGACAAATATCAATGCGATGGAACAACACGCAACAATCCCACATTAGATAGTAGTAGAGATAGATTTATTACCATAAATGGTTGCTTTTGACAATTTGACTTTTGAAGTAACAGTCGTAGCCTATTATTATTAATATTATTATCATCCAGTATTTATATAGCACCGACATAATATGCAGTTCTTTACAAAGTCTATAGTCATAGACTAGCTGTGCCTTACAATCTAATGTCCCTACCATAGTCATATGTCATTAGCACAGTCTAAGGTCAACTTGGGGGAAATCATTTAACCTAACTACATGTTTGTGGAATGTGGGAGGAAACCGGAAAGCCTGGAGAAAACCCACCAGTACTTTACTACTGGTTCTAGTCCCCCAGTTGACTTATTAGCTTTTATTGGGTTTGCAATATTTAAATAAATACATACAGATTTGGTCTCCATATCTGTAAAGCTTGACATTTTGTTTTCTAAGAAAACGAATCTGAACCAGATCTCTCATATAAAACCTAAACTAGCAGGCTGAACAATTTTATAGTATAATTATATTTTCTGTTTACAGCCTACCATCCAGTCAATAATACACCTATCCTATCTAGGTGAAAAGTGGCTTTGCAATAATGTCTGCCTTAGGCAAATAGATTTCATTTGATATTGAAATATGTATTGTCTAGGAGTTTTATTGCAAATAGTGTCCCAAGCAGGAGAGAGGAAGGTGTGCAGAGGGTTCATCTGAGTAGCTCACAATCCAGAGGGTTTGAGACAATACCAGGCCAATGATCCAAAGTCTCTCCCTAAGCGCATCCCTAAGTGGAGTGACCAATAGGACCTTGAACACTTTCTTAGTAAGACATCAAAAAGAAGTTCCTTGCTGGAGATTTTACCTGCTACGTGACTAGTTACTAGTTTTGATCTCTAGTGCTTGTGTGCGCCTGTCTCAGGTAGCTTGGTACCTTGGTTGGGCCCCCCACTTCTACGGGCTTCTTTGCTTAAATATTACAGTGCTTCAGACTACAAAAAAGCCTCCTATTAGGTAGTCCGGGAGCCCTGGGCTGTCCACCCCCACAAAAATTTCTTATTTATATCTTATCTTATCTATCCTATCTTTTCTCCAAACCCTCCAAGTATTTATCTCTTTTTGATTACCTGCCTCACTGGGTGCCAACAGTCTAGAAGGTTCCAGGCGAAGAGCACCCGCACTTCCCCAACTAAAAGGGGCACTATAAACATAGGGATGCTACAAAATTATATTTACACTTTAACCCATGCAATATTTTAGAAAGATCTTGTAGTTGATTGCAAGGATTGATTTAAACCAATTGTCACTATGATCAAAATATAGACACAAAATAAAAACAGAAAAAAATCACATAGTGTATTCCTGGCATTATTCATATTGTATAGTAAGCAAGATCAACACATAACATCAAGGGAAGGACAATATCAACATATAGGACCAGTTATGAAGGTACTTTCAATTACCAAGTAAGGTCTAGGAGAATTTTTTTCAAAGTCGCTGCAAAGAAATATCCACCCTAAGCTAACCTGTGATTACTTCAGGTAATCCTTTATCTTCAGTTACAGGTAACAGTCTCTATTACCGGTGTGGTCACGATATATAAAACTGCTAAGGAAACTTCAGATTTACAACACATTACCAGACTGGAATGCCCAGACATTAGTCATCATAGCCATAAAAAAGACAACATTCTGATTGACATGACTTATTTGTATAGAGAAGAGAACTTTTTTTGCATATTATTGGGAAGTGAAAATAAAATATATTCATAACTAGGGAGATATTCAAAAAAGATTTTTTTTACTCTAGTACCAGTCAGAAAGCAAATGGATTAATAGACAGAACAAAAGGGACAACAAATTTCTGAGGCATCACTATCAGAGATTTTAAAAGTTACTTTAACATAATAACTAAAGGTGGTTACAGAAAGAAATAGCACCTACCTGCATTTGCCAGTTGATGTGGCATGAACATTGCAGTAGCCTCTAAGCCAACCTTTCTCAACCTTTTTACCCCTAAGGAACACTTGAAATCGTTTTCAGATCTTGAGGAACCTCTGGTAAAACCAATTTATTAGGAGTCAGTAGGGAAAGAAACTTTTAAATTGGTGGCAAGTCAAAAGAATGCCCCCGTGTTTTAGGTATAAGCAAAGTATCTACCTATACCTAAAACATCGTTAGCAGCTGTCCTATGCAAGCATCTTCAAATGAGAAACAATCAGCCACAGGAACCTATAACAACCTCTGAGGAATCCCTGGTAAGGAATGGCTGCTCCAGGCAAAGAACAGGTAAATGCAGTGAGGAGGCATACACAATGCACGTTTCAATCAATTAAATTTTTAATTATTATTACAATAGTAATTTTGATCAACTTTAATTTATCTTTAAGACTGACTACAAGTGTACGATATACTTTTCACTTGAACAACTGGTATTAGGTTAATTTTAAGCATTATATCACACACACAAATCTCTTTTTGACTGCAATATGATTGGTAATCAATTGACAAATAAACAAAAAACTTATTTCAATTGTGTCTGTCTGTTTTATTGTGGTATACTTTAAAAGACATATAGTACTAAAAAAGGACAGTGTTCTCCCCTGCCCCTTTTAGCTGGGTGCACAACTCGTCATTTTCAGTTGTTTTCGGGTGGTTAATTAGAAAGGCAGGCATTAGAAAGTTAGAAAAAAAGTTTAGGGGTTACTGGATACCTACAGAACTCATAACTGGGAACATTCAATGTGTCACATGTTGCCCTGCCCATTCAGCTAAAGTTTGTTCCCATCCAGCTGAAAAAAAAATCTGGGGAGAACACTGTAAAGTATTTGTCATTGTGCAAAAAGTGTAGGGACTGGGGTGAAAGGGGTCACCTTGGTGCAGCCGACAGCAAATGTATGCAAAAGTTTGCTAGAATTATGTAAGGTGTACAGCAGTGTGCAGAAGGTATGCTGGAATTGAGATAAATTGATATGAATATGACTTGGATATAAAGTTAATTCAGCCTCCTGCAAAGCAGACTTCAAACATCACTGTCTGTTAAGACAGATCCTAATCAACCATCAAAGGATTGTTGAACAGAGACAATGACTGACATCTTCCATGAGTGGATGCAACTTGTGGTATTTCCTGTTCAAACCTATTACTATTGCTTCAGTCCCCCTGGAGGGAGCAGGGGTCTGTGATAACAATCTCAAGCTTAGGACAATGATGAACTTTGTGGCCTCTGGAGCAAGACTTCACCAATGAGAATTCAATTACCATATATTTTGCTCTGGATTTTTGCAGATTCGTGTAGTTCAGGGAGAAAAAGATAATGGCTTGTGTGTTTTTGAGAGAGTGAGAATGTCTATGTGCTAGGTATAGACTTAGACCCCTTCCTTCTCCCATCCCTTTCCTATGTACCCTTTTTTACCTTTTCTGTAAACACTCTTTATATATACCTTAATTTGTAGATAAACTATTCACTTTTAAAAGATTTGCTTTATCCAACACCCCATAAAGAGCACATTCTACAGGGTAATTAAATGTTTTCAGTATGGAAGATTGGCTCCTTTGTAGCAGCAGGAATTTTGATACTTTGTTTTCACTTTTCCAACATTTTTTCACTTTGCTGTTGTTCTGCAAATCAACTAGGTACTGGGGTGTGCAACCCAAAGGCTGTAATGTAAAGTTCATACTGCTTTTCTTCCACAATGGTTCATTATAGATTATGGGCATGTATATATGCTTCATCACTTCTTTCCCACGTTTTGTGTGTACCAGAATGGTGGAGGCATCATGGACAGTACTCATCAGGCACACATCTTTCTTGTCATGCCATCTCAGGGCCATCATCTTGCCTTTCTGCCAGGCAACAACTTCTTCAGTCTCGAGCTTCCCTTTTTGTAAACATTGATGGCAGGTTGCGTCGGTTTGCCCTAACGGTTCCATACGCATCTGTTCTGTGTTGCAGAAGGAACTCATAAAGCGCAGGAGATGTGTAGAAATTGTCAGCTGTGACACAATAGCCCTGACCTAGCAATGGCTCAATGAGGGATAGCACTGAAGATGTTGCCAATCCATAATGGCTTCATCTGGGGTTGAACTGTGTCCCTTTTCCAGTGTAAAGTACCGTATTTCAAATGTAGGCAGATGAGGATTCGCACAGCATATACATTTTCATGCCAAATTGTGTCCTCTTTGACGCAAGGTACTGCACCCAGCTGAGCCTTCCCTTGTAAGCCATTAGACTTTCGTCAATGCTGACATCTCTTTCTGGCACATAGGTTTGCTGGAAATTTTGTAGAATCATCTGAGACACTTCCCAAATTTTCTTCAGTTTTGGTGCAGGATGAGTATTCTCATCAAATTCTTCATTGTTTGCGAAGTGCAGGTACTTCATGATGAGGGAAAAGCAGTATTCTGGCATGACTGGGCAATCATTTTATTCTTGGACCAGTACCACTTCTGCAATGGTTTGCCCACAACTCCCTGCTGGATCACCAAGCCCAAAAACAGCCAAATGTCATCCTTGGTCACAGGTTCCTACTTTCTGCTTCTTGCAAACCTCAGGTTTGTTGTCCAGCGTACCTGCAAAAAAAAATTAAAAAGGTATTTTAGGATATGTTCTTTTATAGTGTGAAGGTTGCAAGTAATATGTTAGCAAACACAGAGCAGCATATATGTTTGCATAAAAAAAAATAGCAAAAAATTTCAAAAAGTTAGCAACCACAGAGCAGCACACATGTTGGCATAAAAAAAATTAAAAAGTTAGCAAACACAAAGCAGCACACGTTTGAATAAAAAAAAAAAATTAGCAAAAAATTTTAAAAAGTTAGCAAACACAGAGCAGCATACATGTTGGCATAAAAAAATTCAAAAAGTTAGCAAACACAGAGCAGACGTTGAAAAAAAAAAAAAAAATAGCAAAAAATTTCTAAAAGTTAGCACTGAGCAGCAGACGTTAGCATAATTTTTTAAAAAAGTTAGCAAACACAAAGCCGCATACATGTTTGCAAAAAAAAAAAAATAGCAAAAAATTTCAAAAAGTTAGCAAACACAAGAGCCGTTTGAACCTGTTCGGTCAAAAACAACTTCAGGTATGCCAGGGGGTCGTCGCATTCAGCCTCAATTTTCATCCCAGGTGCACCGGTAAATGGAAATCTTGGCGGTGCTGCCTGGTCCGCATCAATGTCAATAGGACACCATGTGCGCACAGCACTGACCTCAGGTTCAGAATCGTCGCTCAGTTCACTTTCGCTGTCTGATGAAAAATCCTGGTGAATCACTATCATTCGATTCCACAATGGACTCCAAATCCCTATCGCTGCTTTCAAATTTCACCAAAACAGCGCTTGTGGCGGCGAGATGCTGTTTGGATACTATGTGCTCTCCAGCAATCAGTCAGGAACAATCAAGGTCAAAGACAAAGTGAGGAAATGATACATTCAGGAAGTGATTTATAAGTCATCAAAAGGTCAGATCAAGGTCAGGGCTAATAGTGGGCAAAATGTAAATCAGGGCACTGGGCAATGTTGCTTGGTGCACTAAAATGTGTTTTTATACTTTTATTGTGTTTTTATGTGTTTTTACTGTAAATAAAATTTAAAAGCAGATTACATAGCAACCTGCTTTTAAATTTCCCGCCCCCAGAATCCATCACTCCATGTCACATCTTGCCGGGGGATGCGATGGGGATGTCCCCGCCCTGCTCACTCCCTTGGATCCACCAACGAAGCTGCTTGCATCACCCGGAGACTGCGAGCGTAACATCCTCCGGGTGATGCGAGCAGCTATAGTAAATTCCGGAAATCCCTGCTGGCATCACCCCCAGAATTTACTATTGCTGATCGCATCCGCAGTTAGATGTGATGCACCATGCAGAAATCCTGCATGGTGCATCGCATCTAACTATGGATGCGAGCAGCGGCGTGGCCAGGACTTGGGCGGCATTTAAAAGCAGATTACTCAGTAATTTGCCTGACGGACAGGCATCACAGCGGCATCGTCCGATCACCGCTGGAGCGCGGGGCAGCGGTAAGAGGGGCTCCCAAAGTTACCGCTTTTTGCATGTTTTTTCCACACCCAGTCACACTTGGGATTACCGCTAGGGGGGTTAAATTGACCTTTCAGGTTAGCCAGTGCTACTATTCAAAGGTGGTACCATGAACTAATTGAAAAGATTTACCAAAGTACTGCATATGCAAGATGGTATACTTTTTGGTTATCAAGAAAGCTATTTGTGCTTTGCAATGACAAGCAATTACAAAGCACTGGCCATGTCCCTTCTACAATAGGATAAACTTATCAGCCTGTTCACAATATTGTATTTAAACTCACCTCTCCTTGTTCTGTGGCTAACATCTGCACACGTCTTCTTTCCGGTTCAGGATCTTCGACTATCTTGATTGGCATGTAAAGATGTATCTCCCACACATGTACACTGCACCTAACTCTGGCCAGCTATACCAGGATCCAAAAGATTGTGAACTGGAAAGTATTCTTTTTTATGCACGAGGAACATTACCTGTGAGACGGTCTAGGTATCAATGAAAAATAACTAGTATTTGTAAAATAAAATATCAAAATGTAAATATAATTGCATTGGTAATTACTCTAAAACCCCAATACAAACTACAGCAGTTACTGTGTACATTTTATTGTGTCCCTTTTTTCTTGTGGCTGCCATGGTTCCACTTCCTGGTTCCTAGTGTCAACAACTTTCAAGTCAAGTCTACTACCTGTCTATCCATTACCAATATACATTCTTCTGGTTTGTGAATGGATATAAGATTTGAAAAATATTACCTGTCAGTACAAGATAATAATCTTCTTTTACTGTCCTACCTGGAGCTTTGTTATTTGACCTAATATGTAAAAAAACACTGACATATTTTTAGTACAATTTAATTTCAGGACAACTTCAATATTCATTAATTTTTTTAATGAGCTGCTAGAAAGTCAATAGAAAGTCTGTCTTGTTTACTGTGTATTGTCTTTATCAATGTACTAACATGATTCGCCAGTCAGAATTACAAGAAATGATCAGTCGCCATTTAATTGATTTGCATCCTTTACCTATGTCATAAAACAGGTTTATTGGCTTTACTGTAACATGTAAGGTCTGAGACAAGAAGGAAGTAACACTGAAAGAACTTTAGTGCTAAGGAGATAGGCTTTCTACGTATAATGGGAAACCACAGAGGGTTGCGGCTAATGACGAGCAGTTTGCCTATTGGAGGCCTATAAATAGGTTCTGAGATCATCTTGCTGTATGAGAGTGTAATGCACACACAGGGAAACTGTACTTCACTGACAAACAACAGCAGAGCACCTTAACATACAGCAAGCATTTATGGAAACGCAAAGGTAAACTGAACTGAAATAAAGTAAATGATTTTGTAGATAGTTTCTCTTTCTTTATTTCTTTACTTTCCTTTGTTTACCTTTCTTTTTCCTTTTATTTTCCCAAAGCAACACATAATGTGTTGATCTTGTAAAGTCAAGCAAAGTTTGGAAAATTAATGGAGAGGGCATGGAAGATGATGAACAGGAGACACCCCGCAGCATCTTCCACATTAGGAATTCAGTGATGTTGGGGTACAGATGCACATATGGTAAATTTTTATTTAGGATGATTACAAGTATTTGTCTAGGACAGTGGCATGTTTGTTTAAAAGATGTAACTACTTGCTTGCCCTTACCTGAATAGGCTAGAGCTACACAAGAAATTTGTAGTAGTTCAGTTCTGCTTCTAAAATTGTTAACTTTAATTCTTAGGTTTAGTCCCTATGGAACATAGGTATATACATACCATGCAATAGCAATTACATATTGCACAGCATTGTGCGATCATGCATGGTAGCCAACAAAGAACAGAATTTGACATTGTTCTTGCTGAAGGAACCTACTAATACATTTAAAATAAAAAGAAGATACTTTGTGTTTGCATGTCCTAGTATAAATTTATTTTTTGTGTATGATATATTAAACATTTGTTGAGTTTAATAATTTCTGTATTTACTGTATGTATGTCCAGTAAGCAGGTTGTGAACTGACCATGACCAGGATAATGACATATTTTTTTAATGTTGTATTTATCACAATAGCAGTTTAGCACAGATTATTGTAGAAGAAATGAATTGCAATTACACCAGGCTGCCATCTATGTGATACACATTTTAGAAAAAAAACAATGATTTTAATTGATAGTTTGTTTTGCAAAAGTGGGAGCCTCTTTTTTATGCTGAAAATAAAGTTGGCTATCCAGTACCGTTTAAACATTTGCATAGGTGTACAGGTGGCGCTGGGCACAGTGAGTCAGACATAGGACGTGCTTCAGATAACGTTTATGAAAAACAGTGGCTTGTAGGTATTTAATCCTGAGCCAAGGAAAATTTTAAAAGCTTTTGGACCTTTTAATCAAACCTTGGATTCAGCTGCAGATAACAGTATCCTAGTAAAAGAACTGGCACACTGCATAACTGCAACTCCTATAAGAGAACACTTTATGACAACCCTTCATTTTAGATTGCACTTCTCAGAAATGACGTTTTGTAACAATCCCACAAAGTTCAGCTATTATGAATTGCCTAATATGAATTGTGGTACAGTTCATGTCACACATTTATACATGTAAAATCATAAAACATTATAGGCTTGTGGAGGGGAGTCCACATTCATTTCCACTTGTCAATACCCAGCAAACCTCCAGGTGACCATAAATGTACCTTATATCTTGCAGTATTTTGCACACCACTAGCAAGGTGAATGCTACTTAACTTTAAAGCCTTGTGTTTTCCAGGGCACAACACCATGTCTGCTTTCCTCCAGATAATAATCTCCTAAACTACACCCAGCTAGCACACTCAACAGAAACCTAGTCCAATACCAGGCTCCATCCATGTGAGTTGGTAACCAGGAAAAATCACCAATTAAAAGTAAACCTTTACCAGTCATGTACAGTTGTGGATGAGACCCGTCCTTTATGACAATATGTCTGTGTACTTTGTAGGACTGACATAGACAGTCTATGTAAGCAGAACAAACAATATTAGTGCATCCTCAATCAATCTAATAATCCATACCTCTATGGGATGTGGCTATAACAGAGAGGTTGCAGATCCAATTAAAGAAAATGTGAAAATATTATTGCTGACAATTATGTACACCTAGCTTTATTGCACTTGTTTTACTGTTCAGACATTGTTAAATTGTGTTGTAGCCAAAGGGACATCCTAATGGTTTTAGCAGTAGCCTAAATGAATGCACACTACATTTCCTCTACAGCCAGCCTATTATAGATAGCTTTTTTAATAAGTGATGTTTGCTGATATTTATTTACTTAACACCTGTTAATGTCAGTTCTGTAAATAATACATTTAGGAAATATGTGGTCTTTCTTTATGGAATTCAGAAAGAACGTAATGTCATATTAAAAGATAATAGATTTATAATAATTATCCTTATTTTCTTATAGTAAAAATATGGAGGAACCAGACATAAACAGCCCTAAATTGGAAAGTAAAGAAAGAGGGAAATTTGCTTCTTTAAACAAGCAGGAGGCAAAACTGATACTGGAAACTTATATAAAAAGAAGCCTTAGCAATCATGAAACAAAGCGGACAACAGAAAGGAGAGAAAAGAGACAAGTCCGAATAAAGCGATCAGTCAGTGACCTCACTAGGTTTAGACGCAGAGCAAAGGAGAATAAAATACCTGTAGTTACTAAAGCAGAGTTACTGGAGACAAAGAAAACAGAAGTGGATAATGTGAGCAAGCCATCAGAATCTGAAAACCCAATCCAGCAGAACCACCAGTCTGCCAACACGGCCAGTGTTAAGCCTGCCAAAAAGTCATGGTTTAGGAACTTACTGGACCAACTTTTCAAAAAGGAAGAAAGTCCTTCTGAACAAACATTTCATGTTGCGAGTTCTGTGACCCCTGAGACAGATGGACAACTAACACAGACTTCAAAAAAAGCCAGCATAAAAAAAAACAGCTTGCGAAGGACACTTTCTTTAAAGAAGAATGTTTCGGAAGAAGAAACAAAGCCAAAACGACCCACTTACCTACCACTGAAACGCATCAATAAACTATCATCTACGAAACAAAGTGAGTTTTTTTTTAGCTTCTCCTATTCTTAAATGGTTATTTATTGATCTTACCATTTATATAATAATCACAAGCCATTGCTATTCAATAAAGTTGCATGGACTAAACAAAAGTAATAAAATTGTCCATTTGCCATGTATTTATTGGCAATTAATGCAACAGATTTAAGCATCTTTATATAAACAAGTCAATAGTTTGAGTGATAACAAGTGTTAAATGGCACTCAGAAATTTTCCATCAGTTTAGGCAGTAGAACACAATTTGGGTGTATAATTATTTGAGTCACTGGGCCTTATTTATTGAAGCTCTCCAAGGCCAGACAAGATACACTTTCAAGCTATTTCAATTACTTTTTCTTGCCAAAAGTACAGCTCTTACGTTTTTTTTTGTTTTACCTAGCCAAAAATCTGTCTGTACATCCCCAGTTCTCATCACAGATGACTGAACTCCAGGTAGGCATTTATCATCACATCTGCATCATGCAGAAGTGAAAAAGTGTCAGAGATCACTAATGGTTATTCACTCATTAGATTTGCTACACTTTTGCTGTCCTCAGCAAGAGGGACAGCTTAGCCTACGTTGATACCCACTTTATTGGGGCCCTATTGTTGTCTTCCAACTTGAAATAGTGTATACAGTAATGGATGTGGATCCTTTGAAAATGTTAACACACAACAATCATTTTAAAGAGAAAGTTTTATGATTTATAGTTGTGGTTTCAGACTTTTTTAATGTATATACTTACTTTATGTTACAATATGTCCTGTGCAGGAGAAAAGCATGAAGATTGCTATTACCATCAAATGTCTACAGAGATTGAACTGCTTGTGAATGATACTAATTGTACAAGAAAGCAAAGTCTGGGTGAAGAGTCAAATGATGGAGAAACTAGGGAAATTGGTAAGTTCACACTGATATCAGTAATACATGAAAATATCATTCATAAATGTCTATTTGTTGCACTGCTAATGTGTTGTTGCCTATTAGGAATAAATTCTAGAGCATGGGCCTCTGTATGTTAGTGTTTGCTAGTAGCCGCACAATACAAGATCAATGTGTCATGCATTTTCTTTGTAATATCTCTAATTAGTTTTATTATCTGCTTTTCTGATCTTCTATAATTGCCATTGTTGATTTGACACAAACTCTAAGTATTTAAGGTTTTGGTACTATGTTAATAATTTACCCTCTTTTTTTTAGATGATGTGATAAAGCAGATTGTGTCCATACTTCAGAGACAAGGAGATGCCTATGACAGAAAGGTATACTATAAACAATCATAATAACAATTCTCTTGTTCAAATTTTTAATGTAAGGTTAATTTTCATTTTAGCCAAGTTGTCATGCATACATGTGCTAGAATTAAATATACACATATACATTAGAATACATTACAATGTATATATACATTATTATTAAACTATATTTACACAGTGCTATACAATAAATAGGAGTTGTACATGGCAAGTATGCATTCTTGACAGATACAAAAAATCACACAGGAGGTGTAATAAAAAATTTCCACTACAGATATAAAGACTAACCTACGTTTAAATCTTATTACTTTTTACAGTTTTACATTTACTTTTTCTACTATTACATAGATAAAAGAAGACCCAACCTTCAGTAGCTTCTTTAGAAATATCTCTTATAATTCCTTCAAGCAACTTGCTGATGTCTATATTGATAAAGAGATGAAAATGAGAGGCTCAGAAGACACCCCTGAGGACATGAAGTTTGCATTCTCTATCCACTTTACAAAACAAGTTGCTGGAATTGCTACTCACCCTGTAAACAGAATCATGGGCTTTGGAAACCAATATTTGCAAGACACGTTCACATGGTTATCACACAGTACAGACAACTTGGTAAGTGCTTATCTGATCTAGCTCTGGTTCTTGTGCTTATGATGTACCTTCAGACCATCCGCTAAGGAAATAGCAAACATATTTGCCTTGCAGAATACTCAAGGGCCTGACTGCACTTTATGCCTACAGACCAGCCACCCTCTAGTGTGCATGGACACTTGTTTAAACCTGACCATAGCGATGAAGTCAGCAATCCGACCATTTTATATTTGTCTCTGGGACATTCTCTCCTCTTAAAACTTACAGTAACAACAAAGGACAAGAGAGGAGAGCCAATGTCCAGATAATTCATGGGCAGCAGAGAAAACAATAGAAATTGGGCATTAAACTGCAACTTGGCCTGTGTGGTCTCCATGCCAGAATGAGCGTAGAAAGGTCCCCAATCAATACACAGAAGTTCGCCTGGACACCTTAAAACTAACCAGAAAAAAATTCTATTAAAATTAATTTCAAGTATTCAAGGTGGTGCAGAAACTTATGCAAAGCTCTCCCTTTAACTCTTAGTTAATAAAACAAAGAAATTCCAATCTACATGGTGTCCTGTAGCTTTGGGGTAACAATAGATCTTGACCTTAACTCCTTTTTTAACCTAGTTTCCCTATCTATTTTCCTTTTTTACCTTCACTAAAATATCTACCCCCTCCTTTTTGCTGGCATCCCAAAGCCATACACCAAGTTCCTGAGTTTTTGTTTTTGTTTTGTTGCTTCTTATACTGTTACTCTTGTACTGTTACATTTATATAATCAACATTTCCAATAACAGGGGTCTTCTCTGTTGAAACTCCAAAAACATTATAATAAAAATAAACTATGAATACAATTACAAATACAAATGGAAGGCATACTAGTGTATCTAGGCACCTCTAGTGAAGGCCCTAATTGTAAATTATCTATCCATGAAACCTATAAAGCAATGTACAATCAGAAAGCAGAACTCTGGAGCCAACCATTTCCAGGACGTCAATTAAAAAAAAAACTTCACCTACGACTATAACGAAGGTAGTTAGATTGGAACATAAATGAGGACTATGTTTATTATTAATACATTCCAGGCTAATTTTTAGTTTCGCTCATCATGGTGCTAAATCATGGAGCAATGTGTAACATTACCACCTGACTTCCATGCTCTACATCTTACACAATCCTGTCTTACACAATCTCCAAAGTTTACATTTATAACCTGATGTTCAGTTCTTTTCAAAATTTGAATAGCTGCATATGATTCTATTCATTAAAAGGAGTGAGTGATGTCACCTAGTGTTGTTTTCGAAGTGCTAAAAATAGGATGCTTGTGAATGACTCATTTACACATACCAAGAAAGCAATTCTGACTTTGATGACCTGAGCCATGTGAAGTATAGCATATGGTATGTGGTCAGCATAAGGATGGCAAGTATTTGGTTATTTAGCTTAGAAGGCATCAGGAAATAGGGCACCTGCAGTTACGACATTGGTGTCAGCTCATCACCTTAATATTGTGCCAGGACAGATCTCTGCTATATGACTCTGTAAGATATTTTAATTACATATAAATACTAGTTAACTCATATGCCATATGACATATCAAATGAAACATAATTCAGCTGCTCACAGTCACAGTTAGTTTAATAAGAAGCAATGAGGCACAAATTCATTACACATCACAAAATGCCTGAAGCAATAAGTGTGATAATATTATTACTGTGAAATGCATTGTCATATAATTTTGTTTCTCAAACAAGGAAATGGAAAATAACATTGTACGTAAAAACTGATTTCCTGATTTATACAGATAACAAAACACATAATACAATACAATTATTCTGGGTTTATATTAGAACATACTTTATATTTGACTGCAGGTTGACATTCAAAAATCCGGCAACCTCCAGAGTTTTCAAAAAATTCTGGGTTTTTGAAGGTTATGTATGTATATAATAAAATAAAATAATACTAAGGAAAAGCAAATACATTTTTTAATGTTCACCAACTAAATAAAACAGTTTTACAGAATTTTCGTTCAACTAAACTAAACTAAACAAAATAGTGCCCCAGAATTTTAATCATTACTGTACCCTCGAAAAGAAGCTAAATAGCACATAGGCTGTCAGGATGATCATTTTCATGACTGACAGTAACAGCATCCTCAGCAACGGGAACAGCTTCAGTTTGTGGAGGAAAAGCAAAACATAAACAGCGCCTCCAGAAAACAGTGTAAATTTGAAAATGCTCTCCAAAATCCATGCCGGAAAACTGAAGGATCCGGATTATTGAAGGCCGGATTTTTGAATGTCAACCTGTACTTGATATTATCCTCACTAACACTTACATGAGTGGTTGCTGCTGGAAAATGTATACATATTGAAGCTAATATACCAAAAGACTTGAGGATCTTTGCACATTAAATTGTGTGAATATTTACTTATAATATGCAGTCACAAAAAAAAAAAAAACAAATTCGTGTTTATTTGAAATTGATTCTGAATGTCATTAGGTCTTCGTAGAGAACAGAAATTTGCTTTTCACATAGCTGGATAATTATAAGTGAATATTTTTTTATTCTTTGGTAAATCGGCCCAATTGTTTTAAAGCTACAAAGACAATTGGGGATAAAGTATTTTACAGTATTGCTGTAGTATTATGTTTATAATAATGTACCATGTAAATAATTTGTGTTTTCTTATTTCAGAATTCTGCTTATTTAGAGGGATTAATCAGTCCTGACTGAGGAAAGCACACTGAACAGGCCATAATATTGGCACATGGAAGCCAAGATCAGTCAATAAAACTGTGAAGCACCTTGAGACAAGATGACTATATTCTAATTTACTTTATTACCATACATTACTGCTGGTTCGGTAATTTGTTTTTTTAGTCTATATTAGTTTTTATATGTTTACATAAATTTAATATTTCATAAAACAAGACTCTGGAAAAGTCCATACTTGTTCCTTCTTGGATGGTATAGGACCATGTTAGTGAAGGAGAATGACACCCAGCAGGAAACTCCTGCCCGGGAACATTAGGTGTGGCCTGAATGTTTACATAATTGTTTAAATGTACCTTTTGTGACTAGTTTATTGTAAATAATTTGCTTATATAGTGTTTACAGTTTGATTATAATTGATATATAATAAATTAAATAAATAGTGTATAAATTTAAAACTAAAAAAATACTGACAAATGAAAAGAAACAAAATAAAAAGATTATATAAAACAATGTTTCTGTTGTGATTTTAATGAAAGTAGAAATAAGGCATCTTAAACCTTTTACATTATTTGACAAACTGCGATACACTGGGAGATCAGATTCTTTTAAATTCCACTATTTTTAACCTGTACATTGCAAGTCTTCCAAAAGATTGCAGCTCTATTTCAAACATCAAACCTGGTAAAAGTGTACATGTGATGAGATAAACACTCAGGTGGCTTAAGCCAAAAGGGTAAAATTGAATGTCAATAACATTTAAATTGGACCTCTAGTCTCCTGGTCACTTGTCACCCTCTGCTCCTTTCACCTATTCGAATAGTGCCAATTCTAACTCTTTCATAGTTTTTTTTCCAATAGTCAACCTTCATAGAAATTGTTTCTTTTGTTGATCAGATTGGCTGTTCTCTAAATCTCAAGTCTCCACATGCTCCGTTGGTGAAGATGAACAAGTGGTGCATGTCACATCCCGTACTCTGAGTTTAGTGGTCAGGGCAAATGTGAGTGTCACTGCAGCAGCAGCAACAGCTTGAATGAGACAACAGGCTTTAAATTAAATTTATTTTCTAAATTAATTTAGGTTGAAAGCATTTTGTTAGTGTGCATCAGTTTTTTTCATAAATCAAGTATAAATTATGGCACACAGCTACCTACTTCTTTGTGCCATAAAACATTGCAGAGTCCAGGATTTTGTCAATGCTGCATCCCTAGCAACCACCATCTTTGCTGCCCAGACTTCCATGTCCACCCAAATTCTCCTAGGCCAGTGGCATGTGTCATGCAGTGTAAACAAAAAACTAAGCTACCAGAAGCAGGGGAAGTTTTATTTGGCATCTCTTTTAAGAGACTTTGTATGCCACATGTGGCTAAAAACCTCTATCCCTTGGTAAATGTTTTACTACTGCTTTAAATTACATTTTAAGGCTATTTTGTCCAGGTAATCTTTTTATTTAGGGCCTTTTTTAAATGTTAGGATATTAGTCAGGTTTAAGATTAAGAATTATGTTAAACATTTATTTTAAAAGTAATGTTATTTGTAAGGTTATGGACTTGATTTATTAAAGCCTTTCAAGACTGGAGAAGATACACTTTAAACAGTGAACTTGGGTGATCTGGCAAACCTGGAACAGATTTCCTAAAAGTCATTTGTTAGCAGATGTTTTCCATTCTTTACCAAATCCATTACAAGTTTGCTAGATCACCTAGGTTCACGGATGAAAGATTATTCTCTCTGTTAAAGTTTGGGTGAATGTTAAGTTGTAAGGTCAGGCTAACCGATAAAGATAGAGATATATCAAAGTATTTGCCTATATTGTTCATATTACTTAATAAATATCTTCTTCCCCAGTTCTGATATATTGAGAGTTGAAGCTGTGAGTCATGTTCTTTCTGTATCATATGACAATTTACTACTTTGATCATCATAACAAATTATTGTCTAATTAAAGTAAACCTGTTCTGAGACGATAATGGAGGCAGCAATTGTGAATTCAATTCTGAATTGTTCATTTTAGTTTCTAGACCATACCTTTACTTTAAGGCACTTTTTTAGGTCACCACCCTGGACAAAGTAAAACTGCATATCAGCTTAATCGTTCATGGTCAGTGATTCAGAAAGAACAGTAGGCAGCTTTCATGTTTCTAAATTCAGGATCCATTTAAACTGTAAAAGAAAAGCATTGCTTCATATTCCATAATAATGCTAACCTCAAATAAATGGTGTGTGTGGTTGTTTTGTCATTATTATTTGTCATATATAAAATGTTTTTAATATTAATTTAGGTTTTTTTCTTGTTTTCAGAAACAAACATTAACCCAATAGCTGCAGCATAGTCACATTGCTAATGAGCTATAGCCCTGAAGGAGGGTACCATCGGTGGTTCAAATCTGCTCAATTTTTTTTGTATATTTTTTGACTTTTGCTGGTCACTTTACAGCTTTACACTTTAAACCTAATTAAATACTATTTATTATTCAGTTTCAATTTTTTTCTTTACAAAAGATTACCAAAGGATTACAAGCCTACCCAGCAAAACAAGGTAGCAACTTTTAAAGCTACATCTACATTTCAAACTTCTGTAGCTGGAAATTATCTAGGATGAACACGTACACGCATAAATGGGATACACCCTGCTGCATTCTCCCCATGGGAAATAAGAGCGGTTGTCACCGGTCGGTTGCTTCCTTTAAAATGATGATTTTACAGGTATTCTCACCAATAGCCCAGTTGAACTTAGTTTAGCATGTTAACCCTATATATTTTGAGTAAACTCTTCTCAACAATTGACTTCCTCCTAAACCCCACACCTGCTCCTCCCACAACATCCTTCTCTGCCCAAGACATTGCCACCTACTTTAGAGAGAAAATTGACAAAGTCAGACATGTCTCTGCTCACCTAGCCACTCCAAACATACCCACCCCTTCCACATGTAAATCATCACTGGCCTTCCTCAGCCCTCATCTCTCATCATCTCCATCTACTACCTGTCTGCTTGACCCAATTCCCTCTGATCTACTACCGAACTATTCAACCTCCCCCTTTCTATTGGTAAATACTCCTCCCCTTTCAAACATGCCATAATTCTCCCTATTCTGAAAAAACCCTCACTGGACCCCTCCATAGCCTCTATCTACCATCCTATTTCCCTTCTCCCATATGTCTCCAAACTTCTTGAATGCTTTATGTACAAAAGATTCACCGATTACCTGAGCACCAACTCTCTCCTTGACCCCCTCCAGTCTGGTTTTATAGCTGCCCATTCCACTGAAACAGCCCTTACTAAAGTGGCCAAAGACCTCTCATGCTGCCTGTCGGCCATATCATCATGGATGTCTGACCGATTCCTGAAACTCAACCTGGATAAAACAGAACTCATCATCATCCCCAGGTCCTGTCACTTTCATCTATGCATCATCTCCAAAATCTGTCCCCAAACTCTTGTACATGCTCTTATCATCTCTCGTCTGGACTACTGTAACATCCTTCTCGCTGGTATTCCACTAACTATTTCTCAGCCAATCACAGAGCAGTAGAGGTATGAATGGAGATAGTATCTCCATTCAACCTCTATTGCCCTCGTATTGCTTGCGGTTACAGCTAATTGAAGGCACCTGCTTTCAATTAGCTGTGACCGCAAGGTTCCCACGGTCCAGGAATCCCACAATGACATTATGATTCAAAATGTCATTGTCGGATAACCTGTAAAAAATAAAAAAGAACAAGTTTAAAATAAAAAACACATACGAAATAAATAATTTAAGAAAAAAACATTTTTTTTTCCTCCCGAATTTTTGCTGTCGAATCCCGTGTTTTTCGGGTCGGGTCTACCCGAATTCGAACAGCCATATTCGGGTCGAATATAGGGACAACCCGAATTTGAACATCAACACTAGTCACTACATATCTCTCCTATTGTGTGTTAATTCTCCCACCCACTAGATTGTAAGCTCTTCGGGGCAGGGTCCTCTCCCCCAGTGTCACTGTCTGTATTTGTTTGTCATTTGCAACCTCTATTTATTGTACAGCACTGTGTAATATGTTGGCACTATATAAATCCTGTTTATTAATAATAATAATAATAATAATAATAATAATAATAATATTAATAATACACTATTGCAGTTGCTAAAAAGCCATTCTTCTCTCATCTTTCTTTTTTTTCTCCATTATCTGTTCACAGTTCTATACAAGGCATGGCAACTTTTATTAGGATAAGGAAAACAGTTTTGGGTTCACCTGTTTTGATAGTCATAACATTTTTTTATATTGTACTATAATTGTTAGTGCTCTTCAATGCAACATCTACATCACCTTAACCTAAACTTATAAAGCTGACTGATGACACCAGGATCTTCTGTTCGTGTGACGTCAGCTGCTCCTTACTGGTGACTTCATATGAGTCAGCTGCAACCTCTCTAGCTCCTAATGATATATTGCTGGATCTGTGTTATCTTCACATGCACACAGACCACAAACTTCCTGAATATGTGTCCAGAAAAGACATGCTCCTATATCTGGAGCGGACAAAGGTTTGCATTTCAACAATGTGTTTACCATGTCATTTGTGTCATGTAATGAAAAGTCTTGAACATATTAGATCAAGTCCAGTTGAAATGCTTGCTTGCCCTCATCCAATAACAACTATATATGTCACAAGGACCGGCATATATGGGACAGTTTGCTGCTCTTAATTATTTACTTGCGTAAACTGGGGCATGCGGTATTAAGTTCCATAAGTAATTAATTTTTTTTTAGCAATGAAGGATAGCTTAAAAAAGAATCAGGATTTCTACGTGCTGCAATATCCAGATGAAAATTTTTATACCTTTTTATAAAAAAAAACTTTTGGTTTAGTTCTAAATGATAAATAAACACTATAAACTCCCCTTTAAAATGCACAATTAGACATGTAAATAATGCAGATACTAGCAATGTCCCTTCTAGAGTAATCTCTCATACCTGTCACATCACTCAAGGTCTTTGGCAGGTATTTAGTTGCCAGGACACCTGTCACCCCCAGCTTCCCATGCGCATTACAGGAATAATTGAACTCCTGTGCGCCCCACAGAAGTTATCTCATCCTGGCCAAGCCAATCAAGATGGCTGAAGATTGTCTACAGGAAGCTAGGAAAGAAGAAGATGGCAGTGCTATTACTTCCAAGGTTGGCAGTGACCATGTTTACAGTAAAGAGAAATCTAGCCACCCTCTCTGAAGGATTTCAGCAAATGTACCTATAGAATGTAGGGGTCTGCCTTTTTCTATCTGGTTGCTGAGGTGTAACTTTGTAAATAGCAAATAAAGTTGTTGAAGTTTTCCTGCCCCTGATAGTGGCCTGGAAAACCCCATCAGGATATAGAGAAATGCAGGAGGTACAGGGACAGAGATGAGAACATGTGCTCAGCCAGGATAGGTGCTTGCATTCCTTCCAGAACACACTGACTGCCTTGTCTGTGTGTAGTACATTATTATAATAATTCCCTCTGTATTATTGGGGTATATGTGAGATCTTATCAGAGATCACATTGGGATATCCCTACTGTCAGTGTATCAGCTATATACACAAATATATATGTGTGCTGCCCTTTTCAGGTATCTTTGCTGATCTGCACCCTCTGTCTAGTTACACCTAGCATAGGTTAGGCATCCGATGGCCCATAGGTAGCAGAGGTCCGGTT
>NC_092858.1:124748274-124786124 GCF_032062135.1 Pyxicephalus adspersus
TAGGAGTTTTAATATAAAAAGCAATAATAGGCCTTCAGGGCAAAAAAACACAGGGCAGAATTGGGGATAATATATCATTTAAGAAAAACAAAAGTCTAAATGTTCCATGCTGGTTACATTACTATTTGATAATGGTTTTCAAAATTGTGCCCATATTAAGCAGACATCATCATACATTGTTGCAATCAGCTTGGTGACTGACTACAAAAGACTAAAAGCCATAATACAGATCTGCAGCATTGCCAAACTGGTTTTAGGGCGGTCCTGCTAAGTGAGAGATATAGTCTAGTATTGGCTCTGATACTGCTGGTGACAGTAAAAGAGACCACAGTAATATACATTTGGCTTTTTTACCTGTCTGTTATCACTTATTTGCCACCCAAAACTTCTTCCCAAATCCAGGCACAGCTCACAGTGAGGACCTGTAGATCCTGACCACATCACTAGAACATTGTACTTCCATTTACTTCTTGCCCAGGATCTGAACCATTATAAACGCATGCCTATTGTACATTTTGGAACATCAGATTTGCAAACACAGTAGTCACGTGCAGAGTTTCTTTTTCCAAAACAAATGCACATAGGCTGAACGATGTACTACACATTAGACCCCTACATCTGTGCAAGGAAGTGATCCGTAATAATGAACAAGCCTGTATAGAATTTCATTCAAAGAAAATAGCTGGTTTTCTTTGTTTGGGTTGGCTGAATCCGAATTAAATTTATATATACCTAGTAGCAATGGAAAAATTGCAAATCTACTCTCCTGTTACAATGAACATCTTTGACTGTGAAGGCTTCCATATCTTCAAATTCTCCCTGGAGTTGCATTTCTCATTTGAATCTGACTTCAGCCATGTATGCAAGGATCCCCAATGAAGTCCAATAGCATGCAGCCAGTCAGGATACTGTATGCTTCCATTGACTGGTTCCACAGTTTTATGTATGTTATAAAGCGCAATATCCTTGGTGCCATTTTGGTGCTTCATAAAGTCTTGTTGAAATATCACAGAGAGAATATGTCCCCAAAAAAGCATATTAACTTCCAATGTGTGCTTTTTTATGTGCCAGGACAGTTTTATCCTCACTCCATTACCTTTAAATACTCAAACTTATTATTCGTCTTTTTTTTTCACTGGCGTCTTTTCATGTGGTTTCAGTTTATTGTCCTTGTCTTTGGAAACCACGCTGATATTGAGTTGATCCTGAAGGCATAGTCGATGTTTACCATTCTTAATGAGATAAAGAACAGCATCTTTATAGCCTTGATAATGAAAGTCATTTAGTACCTGTGGGTGGAAAGGATGATTAAAGTAAGAACAATTACATCCTATCTGTGATATTCCCGTAATGTTTATTGCCCACTCAGCCCACATATTGCTGCTTGTGCATGAAATGAATACAGTATATTTTACAGATAAATCCCTAATACCCAATTCAAAAGTCTATATCAGCCTTTCTTAACCTTTTTACCCCTGGAAAACCCTAAATTTTAGTTGTCAGGGTACCCCTACTATAATCAATCAATATGAAATTGGTATTTGCAGTGGTTACCAGTAGAATGCATGTCCCCCATACATTAGTGGTTAGAATTTCACCTTTCCAGACAGGTAAAAAGGTTTTTGGTTGTATGTAGCTGTCTCTGTCAAGTGGTGTTGGCTCTGGAAACATGTACCAGTTTATTGGAGATAAGATGGCCATAGTTCAGGAAAGGCCCCACCAACTTCTGGAGGAATAGGGTTCCCCAGAACCCAGGTGAGAATGGCTGGTCTTTATAGCTAATCATTTTATTTAATGTATTTTAAACTCATAAAGCATATTTCTATTTTGCCTTTATCCCCATATAACATAGCTATAAAACAAATGTATTTTCCAACTAAAGTGCTTTTAGAAACTTTTGATATCTCCCCCATGCTGTGTTTCTTTTGGCTAGTTGTGGAGTTTGCAATGTTTTAGGACTGTATGTCCCACAATGTATTGCCTTCTTGTGCTTGTACCTTAAAGCAAAGCACTCTGTGCCCATAAATGCTCAACATGCTGGCCATACACACTGAACTGGTGCAGGAGAACCAGAGTTACATCCTTAATGTAACATAGTTGTATTATTTGTTGATTAAATCAGTATATGTGGTATCTTTATACTTTTAGCAATGTGTCAGTACAGTTTTGCAGTGAAATTACACCGCAGTATTGTCTTTTGTGTGAACAGGGAGTTTAAGCGCAAAATTTAAATTTACCAGCAAAATCAGAATAATTTTTTTTCAGGCCTGACATTCATTTTTAATACTTTGAAGTGTTGAACAAATGTGCAGCCATGCACAACCTCTACCTGAGATTCAGCTGTCATTGTGCGGCCGACATACCATAGTATTGGTCTAGAGTCTTGTTAATGGGCTCCTGACCACAGGCATTAACCTTACCAATCGACTCCTGATATGATCATTATGATAACAAATTTTAATGATCACTGTGTTAAGACAGATCAGTAGCTGCTGTGTCCATTTCTTGTCAGTGTGATTTATTCATTGTACATAAATTATTGGTAGACGGTAAATCAATAAGGAAGCAGCAGATGAAAATCCTGCATTTTGCACACATGAGGGAATACCATTTATTGGAGCAGTGTACTGGTTGTACTGGTTTTGATGCGTTAGCCAATTAAGGATTGGTTTTAACACAAAATACGCAGGAACACCACAATGGCGTGACTTTGTCAACAGGTTCAGTTATGAGTGTACTGATGTAGGTTGATAGCCCATTAAAAAAAAAAAAAAATAGGCTGATTTAGCCAAATGTACATTAAAGTATATATTGTCTGTTCCAACACTCCATGTTATCAAGCAGCAGGTCAGGACTGACAGTCTGCGAAAGAGCTCTATGGTTCACCTAGTGCTCATGTGTACCCATGTGACCGGGGCCACAGCTGGAACACAAAGTTTGGATTGGCAACTATTTACATATAGATTCCACCAGTTGTATGTAGCTATTAGCCATTGTGCAGGTAAGGAACAGCAAGCTTGTGTATAGGCTCCACCTGCTAACATGTGTATAAAGGGGGTTAGTATGTTGGTCCTAAAGTGTAGTAAAAGTAAAAGACAAACAATTTCAAATCCAAACTTCAGAACCCTTGCAAGCCCTTACCAAGTTAAAAAGGCCTGTGACCTGTTACAGTAATTACAGAATAGAAATGGATGCATCGGCAGAATTACAGGCAACAAATATTAAAACTATTTTTACAGGAGCGGGACAATTGACAGATATATATATATATTGCCCACAGTACCACTTTAACACATATGCAGGAAAAGTTCTGGCACACATACAGGGAGTGAGGTTAATTCCATTCATTGCAGTAGAAGCTATTAGGTATTTAAATTATACTTACAAAGGCTGGGGGTGGGAATAAGGCATAGCTTATTCTGCAAATATTTTGGACAGATAGCTGGAAACTGGTATTTAAAAAAGAAATGCAAAAATGGCTGACAGGGCAGTCTCGAGGGCAAATATCAATCTCCCCCGTGAAAGGCGACACAGTGATGATGGACTGGAGATCATAAAGTGGCTGTAAAGTTGAAAATCCACCATCAATATACCTCTGTGGAAAAAGAAGTATGCAAATGATTCACAAAATGATGATTCACAAAAAAAGTTATTGTATATATTACATTGTAAGTTTCTTTTAGGCAGGGTCCTCTTCACTTCCTGTGTCATTGTTTTACACTTCTCTAACTTCTCTTTTACCTCTCTAATATGCAGGTTTGTCAACTCCAACCCCTATCTATTGTACTATAATGCATAAAATGTAGACACTTAAATAAATAGTAGACACTATAAATAAAGGACAATAATATTATTAATTTCTCATACCCTCAAGCCACGTAGTCCACGTGTACAAACCTGAATTCAGGACTTTAACGGATATTAGTATCCTAAGGAAAGGTAAAGTATTTTTTCCTCCACAGCTGAATGGTGGGTGTTCTTAATATAAGAAACATTTTTAGAAGTACCAGAAACAATAAAAAATTTCTCTGCAATGTTCTTTTACATTTGCACATTGATAAAGAACCCCTAGACCAGTGTTTCCCAACCTTTCTTAGTCGCGGCACATATTTTACAATTAGAAAAATCCCACGGAACACCACCAAAAAGTCAGACACGTAAATTAACACACACACACACACACACATATATAAAATACTTTACCATTTAATCTTCCTCTACTTTATTGGAATTTGTTATTTAATTGAATATCTGTTTACTGGTGTATAAATCTAAAGGATCATACCAATAAATGATTATGGAATGTCCTACTGCAAAAAATAAAAAACAAACATCCAATTTTGACAGACTGTGCAAATGCCAATTGCAGGTGAGTTTGTATCAGCTGTGCGCTGAACTTTGAGCATACATAATGGTGTTGTCTAACTGGCTTTTTTTCTTTGTCTTTTTCTTTTCTCTTGGAGGAGGCTGTTGTTTTGTGTTTTATCCTGATTAATCTATGTTGGTGCATGTTGCAGTGACTATGTTGCAGTGACTTTGTGTCACTGTAGCTGCACAGCAAAATAGAGGACCCTCTGTGTCAGCTTGGTAAGTGGATATGTGCACAGGGCGGAGAGTCTAAGCAGGTGCCTTCACCAGATCCTCTAGAGGTGAGGGTGTTGTGCTGCAGGGAACTGGCAGGTTGCGGCCCCCATGCACACAGAGTCAAGTGACTGCTAACAAGCTGGAACAAAAATGTAGTGCCATAGGGAAATCCAGGAGAGTAGTCAGACAAGCCAAAACATCAGGGCAGGCAGCGAACAAGGTTGGTCAGGAAACAGGCAAGATGTCGGGACGGGAAGCAAACAAGCGTAGTCAGGAAACAAGCCGGGGTCAGTACACAAATAATATGGAACAGGAGACACAAACAGGAACCTGGAAGCAGAGCCAAATGAAATCCTTGTTCAGGCAACGTCCTGTTGCCCTTCACTTCCTTTTAAGGGCAGGGCCTGAGATGAATGGACCCATGTGACCTGCTGCATCCTACTCTACCACCAGAGGGAATCCAGTAGACTAGAGGTTGGTGATTTTCACAACTCCACTAGCAGGGGGAGCACATCGGTGAAACACTCTAGTCCTCTGTGGTAGTGGAGCTGCTGACTGGGGGTCACATAACCTGGACCAGGAAGTGTACTGAGGAGATGATGCCTTAGCAGAGCTGGTGCTGGCAGCAGGGGAGTGAAAGGTGGGTGGCACTGAAGGAGGCACAGATTCCTGGACCTGCAGGGATCTGTGACACTTTGCTTACCATTTAGCATAATAGCTGCTTTTGTTTTTTAAACTTTGAATGTTTCAATGTCCATTTGAAATCAATGTTAATGCTATGTTATTGTGTTTGTGGCCATATTGTTTGATTGCAATATTCTGCCTTTATTACCACTTTTAAATGTTTGTCCTGCATAAATATTTTCTAATCCAGTTTTCCACCCTTGATAGTTCAAAATGGCATATTTGTTTGGTAGTAATTAGTAATTTTTAAAATGCAATATTTGTTGAGCCATGTTTGAACTATTTTGGCTTTATATGTAAGTGTACATGTGTTTTGTTTGTTTTTTTTAAAGATTTATTGTAGTCTTGTGTGTTTTTTTTATATTTTAATGTGACCTTTTAGCAAATGTTTATTTTGAATAAAGTTGTTTCTAAAATGTTGTCGTTGTTTTTGGGGGGTTTGTTGTTATGTGATCCCCCAGGACACACAGTTTAAAAAGTCAATTGTGATTGTTTTTAAGCTGTTCTTTTCTCTGAATTGTTTGAAAGGCTAAAAACAGCACAATTGTCTTGTTAAAACTCAGTTGTTTGACGTGCATAGTTGTGCGGCAAACTTCAGGAGTGTGATGCACATAGTTGTGTGCCAAGGCGGACCCGCTATGTGCGCCTGAACTGTGTTTTATCAGTTGATAAATGGATCGCACTTTTGCAAAGAAGGATCATCATTCAGGTAAGTTTTTATTTTTTTGTGTATATTGTTTGTTTTGCTTCATGTGCACTCATGCATGTATGTATAGACATGAGTGCACATGAAGCAAAACATGTATGTATGCATTTGGATGTGTGTACATATACATCAGGCAGCACAGCACAATGACAACAAACCTATAACACAACTACAAATGAACACAGGAGTTGTGTGGGGACAAATCAACATAAGTGCAAATGTCAGACTATAAAAAAAAAAAAAAAAATCATGACAATTTATTCAGGTATTCAGAAAAGGACTATGTATATAATACATTCAAATACCAATATGTGACAATGGGACACAGGCAACGAGGGGGTCAAGTAGCAGTTTGGAGTGGAAACCATGCAGACATTTGTACTCAATACTTAATGAGAATTACAAAAAAATCACATCAATGCATACCATCTAAGCAAACTAAATTAATTACCCCTCCCAAACTAGTCCAGTTAAAATAGTACTAATGAAAATGCATATGTATTTGTATACATTTAAATGTATTTTGACATACACACACACAAGTGAAATCACTAAATGTTCCTAAATACATGTGATATAACATATTTGCCTATAATCCTTTACTAAAATATTTGATTTCTCTAAAGCCAAACTAGAATGAATATTTTATCAGGTCACAAATGTTTGTTCACATATTTTTTTACACTCATACATAAATGAAGCAAGTTTGTGATTGAGTAGAATGTAACATAAAAAAGTAACACTTACAAAAAAAAAAACATCAAGCGCTACAGATTCAAACTAACCTGGAATCGACGGGAGATGGGCACAGAACAGGGAGCAGGTGTGCGCTAATCAATTGCTATCACCTCACTATTGAGTTTAACATCTCCTCCTGAATCGTGCAGCTGAAAATTAATCTCTCTAGTTGGGGTATTCGAGATCGGCCCCAACGTCCGGTAATAGAACTTGACGACCGGCGTGTTTTTACGCCCAACGAGCGTACGTGCATTTGGTTGATAAATCAGGCATATTGTTTCTAAAGTGCAAATAACAGAATGTGAAGTTTTAAGTACCTACTGCCTGAGGATTTACTGCCATCTAGTGATTAGTGCATTTATTGCTGTGTATTTAAGGAAACTAAAATGCACTGGTTTTCTATTCTCCTAAAGAACGCTATAGCCTTTTCACATTTGTATCAACACACGTGTGGGCCCTGTGTATGTAGGTTCCCCAGGATTTTTTCCTTTAAATTTGGAGCAAAAAGTAGGATTTAGTCCTGCAAAAATTCATAGTGATCCAAACTTTCCATAAAATTCCATGATAACTCTGCTGGACTGAGATCCAATGCAATATAATCAATGCCGCCTGAGGAAGTTTGGGCTGCCTTTTGGAATGCAATATATGTACAGTAAAATGTACAGTATATGTACAGTAAAATGTGTTTTGTTCTACCTGCAACATTTAAAAAAAATGTACGGAAAACATTACTATGAAAAAAAATACTGTATGGAAATTTCTTTTACATATACTTAAAAATTGGTAAAGGCTAAATACTTTTATATGACAAAAAAAATAAGTGTTTTTTACATTTTCCCCAAAATGCACTGCAATATGAAAGGCATTTATTTATCCACTGGATGGCAGGAAATATTCCTTCAATGCTATGGCTATAAAGAGACAACATTAAAGATGGCGACGAATAAGCAAATCTTCTCAGATTCTATTAGGTAAAGATAAAGGGTGGATCGTGTTCGTAAAAAATACCTTCCACATGGTATAACAAGGAAAAAACAAAATTAGATTAGTTAGATTATTTTTTTCCTATTAGTGTTGTGCAGCTAATAAAAAGTAAAACCCCCAAATTTCCACCCCCTGAAACAAAGACCAAGTTTTATTTTTTATTTTAAAAGCAGCACCCCCTGCTGGAAATGGCCGCAAAATAGTGATTGCCTAAAAAGATTGCAGTTAAAATTGTTGCTGATGCAGATAGAAATCCTACATTTCTGTTATTAGTCGGGCCTGCAGGACATGTTTTTATTAATATTAATATTAGTATGCAGTATTTAGTTTACTATTTTTTTTTAAAGTGCCAATATATTACAAAGCTCAAGGGCAATGCAGTGCTGGTATCACAACCCAAACCTACAGGAGCTGAATCTACGGGTAGCAGCAAATTTGAAGTTTTTCTAGACTTCATCTTAACCTCAGTAATTGACTAGACATATAGGTCTGGCCCACCGTAATGCTAAACAGATGAAAAACTGACAAAATAATTTTCCAACAGCACAATCAGGTTTAAACATTAATTATCAATATTTCCTGTGGGTATAAATGATTTTATGATGTGATCAAACAATACTCCCTAATAAAATATGCCATATATGATGATTTAAAAAAAATGAATACAAGCCTGATGAACAAGCAAGAATGCGGAAGCTCGACTAGCTGGATTTGAGCAGACAGTATGTCTCTGAACACCTCAGAATTCATTTGTCTGCTTCTGTCCTGTGTCACATCATAGATAAACACTAGTGTCCCAGTGCCATGGCAGCCATGCACACCCAAGCCATCACACTGCCTCCGCCATGTTTTACAGATGATGTGGTATGCTTTGGATCATGAGCTTTTTTCTTGCCAGCATTCTGGTAAAGGTTGATCTTGGTTTCATCTGTCCATAGAATATTTTTCCAGAACTGTGCTGGCTTTTTTAAAAGTTTTTTTTAGCAAAGTCCAATCTAGCCTTTCTATTCTTGAGACATATGAGTGGCTTGTACCTTGCAGTGCACCCTCTGTATTTACTTTCATGCAGTCTTCTCTTTATGGTAGTCTTGGATATCGATACGCCTACTTCCTGGAGAGTGTTGTTCACTTGATTGGCTGTTGTGAAGGGGTTTCTCTTCACCATGGAAATTATTCTGCCATCATCCACCACTGTTGGCTTCCGTGGTCCAGGTATTTTGGCTTTACTGATTTCACCAGTGCTTTGTTTCTTTCTCATGATGTACCAAACTATAGATTTTGTTACTCATAATATTGTAGCAATTTCTCGGATGGGTTTTTTCTGTTTTTGCATCTTAAGGATGGCTTGTTTCACGTGCATGGAGAGCTCCTTTGACTGCATGTTGTCAAAATCTTCTACATTCAAACACCCCCCACGTCAAATCAACCCAGGGCCTTTATCTGCTTAATTGATAATGACATAACAAAGGAATTGCCCACACCACCCCATGCAATAGCCTTTGAGTCAATTGTCCAATTACTTTTGAGCCCCTGAAATGAAGAGATTGTGTAAAAAAAGGCCTCACATTTTTATGCCATCTTTTTGTTCAACCCACTGAATTAAAGCTGAATGTCTGCAGTTCAACTGCATCTGATTTGTTTAATTTAAAATGAATTGTGGTAATGTACAGAACCATAATTAGAAAAAAGCTGTCCCTGTCCATATATATATCTATAGATGCTTGTGTGTGTGCTTTTCACTTCTGTGTAAAAAATCTAGTCCACTGGCAAAAGCGCTCTCGCCCGCCAGAGCTTGCTGGAATTTATCACCAGGCAGATCCTCCGTCCGATGCGCGGTTCCGAGCAAGCGATCATTTCAGTTGATAACTGCTGGGAGAATACGCCTGCGTATTCTCGCTTGACGAAATTTGCTAGATAAACAGGTTTTTAGCGTCCGATTTCGGCTTGCGCGTATGCCAGCAAACTTCCGATTCGGCTTGATGAATCAGCCTCATTGAGTCAAAAGTTTGGGTTTCATGTATTATAAAGAAATTACAATAACTTACCACTCCACGGAATGAAGGTGGGACCAAGCCACAGTAAAATGGAACAAAACAGCCACAGATCAGAGCCTAAAATGATACATATATTAACACATTTTTGTTAGCAAAATGGTCATGTGTGTATGAGAACTGACTTGTAGCAGGGTAGCCTCTTTTATTAAAGTGGTATTTTATCAAATATTACCACCCTACTACCCCATACTGTGCATGCTTAGTACAGCCTTGGCAAGTTTTATGCCCCTACTCATCCCTGTCAATACATTTTTGATGCCTTAATAGATAAATTGTTTCATTCTTAAGGTTTGGCACCTACCTGGAGGGTTAGTATTAGGAGCCAGGTTCTAGGTAAGGTACCCTTAGGCAATGGGGGAAGTTGCAAAGGGGGATAAATTTAAGTGGCTCAGGGATTGGGTCAGAGCCTCTGTCATGTCCCTACTTCCATTTTCCTTCATCTATCAGGGGGATTTCATACGAGAAATAAAATCCCCTTTTATCTAAATAAAAAAACAAATGGCTGGTTGTAGGGTAGTAAAATACATTTGAATGCAAACTAAAGATCCAGTGGATACTGGTGGTGTTATTTAAGCCTGTTCTCCTTTTGGACTTCTGTTTTGAATGGCCTACTGATCCACTATCTCGTCTTTATCACAATAACCCCTTTGTCATCTAAACAATATATCGGTACACTTTGTAACTGAAGTGAATGGCATGTATTCACCCATTATGGAAAAGTTCATCTTTACCTATAGTGCAGCAATGGTTCTAGAGAAATATTGAGATAGTTTGGAAGACCTTATGACCTCTGTACCTAATTATTCTACTCAATTCCAAACAAATTTGTTCTAATAGATTCTATTTTCTTCTAAGTCTTACTCCAAGGATAAATTTGTTGCACCTATTGCTTCCCCATAAAATAATATATTTTCCTACTCTCTTTGTTTCTTCTTTCTCAGTTTCCACTCCCTGGTTACTTTCTCCTTTACCCTTCTTCCTGTCTTAGTTGCTCTCAGCCCATCCTTTAGTTAATCTTCTGTAATCTCACGGTTAGAGTTAAGATTATACTTTATATGTTTATATGATTTTCCTCATTCTGCATGGTTTGTCTTTAAACGAAAAGCTTATTACAAAAGGGTGTTTTACTTTGATTGTTCCAATATTTGAGCTGCAATGTATTAGATAAAGTTCAGAAAATTTAACATAATAGAAACGCCAGTGAGATAATAACTATAGGCTGTGAATGCCACACAGAAAATGCCAGTCTTTACCTATATCTGTAAATGCGAAATTCTCTAAGGAGCTTTGTATTTCATTGCTGGCTTAGCACCTATTAAACTACAAAATCATATATATCATGCCAAGGCATTATAATGTAATTGTACCTCAATAACCTCCTCCTTGGAGTTAAAATCAGAAACCAGTATGGTTTTTGAATCTGACAGTCGTGTAAGAGTCACATAAAGCCTTCCACTTGCTATGTGATGCCCATTTTCTGGCACAAACCTGCGCAGACCCTTCTTCAAAATGTTTAGTGGTTTAAAGCTTGAGAATAATGGCCCCAAAATAGATTTTCTGGCTTCATTTGCTGCATCAATGAATATTTGGTTTATATCATCTGAAACAGAAAAAAGTAGATAGACATAAGAAAAAAAATACATAGCTATAGGACATCATCTCTAATTTATATTTAAGGCATATATAAACCCATTCACTATAATCTCTCAATTTTATTATGTAAGCAGTCACTCTTATTATTCCATAAAGGGCTGTGTGATATTGTCACTGCAAAGGAGCTTTCCAACCTACTGATTCTCATCTTGGCAGCACATATTCACCAATATTTCCTCTGTCACAGCAGCCCTTAAAATCCCTATTTGTGGCTTGGGTCTCACACTAGGGACAATAGTTATTAAAGCTGAACACAATCACGTGGCAGGAGGTCACATGCTTTCCCATACTCTAAAAAGGCCAGGTATCGCCGAAGACAGAAGCAGCAGAGGAGCACTGCTAAGGTGAATATAAGCAAGTGTCAGGGTTTCTAAAATATATTTTTTTTAAAGGTTTTTTTCACAGTCACTATTTACCCCCTCCATGCTTTTGTGTTATTTTCTGCATCATCTTCTGTCACTGTTCACAAATGACCTCAGGGTTGAAAGATGGCAGTTGTAATTTGTCCCCAGCCCAAACTGTCATGGGCATACCCTCTGTGGGTGCGTCATCATGTTGGCCTGGGCTTACAGCAGTGCTGTAATTAGCTTCATCACATCATAATTGAGAGGAAAAAAAATTGGGAGAACAGGGTTTTTTTTTGCCAAAATAAAGTAACTATATAATGCTAAAATAACAACAAAATAAAATAACACTGGTAAATTATGGTTTTGGTAAAAAGAAAAAATATAGTAGTCCATATACTGCAGTCACCATGGATCCATTAGGACAGATCCAAGAACAACCACTATACAATTCATAGGAAGAAAGCATAGCAGGGTGCCACTTATGTGTCCCCCTCTTCTCTTCATAGAGCAAAAAGGGTGATGTGTACAGTTCGTTCATCTTTTGCTCTCGGTGGCTGGAAATGATCCTTAAAGATAGTTTCCAGCAATGAACATTTTACATGTGAACTCTGCCTAATGCATGATGTCTCTGTCTGCTGGTTTCATGAGATATACAATATGATTTGGCGATATCCCTTCTGTCCTGCTTAGTGTTCTCTTTTGAACTTGCCAACATTTGGAGTTAAGCCAAGAACATTGTACCAAGAACATTGTGAAAATCAAGAAATGCGGAACAGATTAGTACTATGGAGATCACATGTAATAATGGGTACTATACCCACTGCCCGTCTCTTTTGGGTACATCTTGAAGAGTTCTGTTACCCATTTAATAAAATGACTTTTACTTTAAAAACCATAAAAATAAAAAAAGATGGTTAGTACATTTTTAAAAGAATTTGGTAAAATATTTATCATCTCCCAGCTTTTTATTCATAGGTTCATAGTCAGGTCAATGACATGCACACAAACTTGAAATTTGGCAGTATGTAAGCTGAATAAATACATTTTTACATACTGATAACCTCTGAGCAGAGCAGTTTTAAGTAACATGGATATTTTCATTGCATCATAAAGCAAGTTTATATGACCAACATATGTCCACATAACTAATATGTAATGGGAATGTACAGTTTTTTAATTTATTGTTTTACATGTAAAAAAAGATTACACAAATGTAAATCATGTTGTCATTATTTGTGTGGATTGTTTTAGCAATAGGAATTGAAAAGACATAAAAGAAAAGTTATGAAATCGCCCTAAAAAAAGTCTCTTTTCCATGAGTTACATTTCCAAGCATCATGCACGTTCAATTCTTATCAGTTAGATCTATGTATGTGTGATATCACATAAATGTAAAACACTAGTACAATATACATCCAATTCAATACTTATACTCTAATTGGTAAACTTTCCATACCAATATTTATATTGAAGACCACCGCAGCTGCAACTAGAGATCCCGCTGAGGATCCACACACCTTGGGAGCAGACTTCAGTATATCAGGGGCTAGGTCCAAAAGTGCTTTCACTGCTCCAAACTGATACACACACAAAAATCCACTTCCAGAGAATGAGAGAGATAGGGGGGTATTTCCAGGATCTCTTTCATCTGCCATGGCAGGTAGTTGTTTTCTTGTTAGCAGTGTACAGAATCCAGGAATTCATGAAAAAACTGTATTTGTCCACTAAAACACTAGAAAATTGTATTACCCTTGGATGCATACATTTGGAAACCCATTTACTCCATTCTGTATATGGTAAAGATCCTCAGTCTCTTTGTTGTCACCCTCTATTTAAATAGATAATTGCCTCTGCTTGTTTCATAAGTTGATTGATAGGTAGCTAGTCTGGTTGTTGGGAGTAGCTTGCATAATACTGCATTTTCCTGCTCTCATCTTGCTTCTGGTCTGTGTTCATGTACGTCCCTTGTGTCATTTTGCAGTCCCCCCTCCACAGTTTAACCACTTTTCTGTGTGCATAACTAGCATTCCTAATTAAATTAATAACAGGATTCAAGGCTGCTGGTGCAGCTGGTCTTGTGATAAGTATTACTGCCTAATCAACTCCAAAAAGCCTTTGTACTGTGCATCCACATATCAATTTTAATAATTTTTTTCAAATTTCCATATTAAAAGATTTTAGTTTTTTCCTGGGTTTAGAGCTATGTCATTCCATGCAAGTTAAAATCTGAACATGGCAAGGATTGGTATTTTTTGCAGATTCTTTATGTAGAAGTGTAACTTCCTCCCGGGGTATTTTTTTTACTTGCCTGCATATATGCTTCTTAAATCCTTAATTTATCACCAGGGGTCCATAGCCAGAGGATGAGGTTGTTCAAGTTGTTATTGGGAGACAGAGATCACTGAGCTTGCCTGTGTCGATTGTAGTCCTTTGGCTGGCAAGGTATAGTGAAGGATGTGTGTAAAAAAACACATTTGGGCAAAGCTAAACCTGTCACCAGTTTGGAGAAATTCGGACAGTGGCTTAAGCTACGTACACACTTCCAATTATTATCGTTGTTAAACGAACGACGAACGATCCTGCACGATATCTGCGAACGATCGTATAGCACCGATCCTGTACATACAGATAACGACACGATCGTTCGTAGATATTGTACACACAATAGATGCGATCGTTTGAGCGATACAGGGAGTGACGTGCACCACAGGAAGTGAACGAACGTTCGTTCATCACGCATGCTCAGACCATGGACGATCAATGAACGATCGTACACACGAACGATGGTCAACGATCGTCGTCCAATCCGATCCGCTGGTCCGGTCGTTCATTTCCAACGACTTTCCTCGTTCGTCGGCGTCGTTGGTTACTTTTTTTACGAACGATTTTTGCCCAATCGATCGTTGGTCGTTCATTTTGAACGATAAAAATTGGAAGTGTGTACGCAGCTTTAGAGTATGATAGGCCAGGGAGGTGAGCCTGTGGACAGACTGTAAGCACCTGCTGAGTGACTGTTGCTGTTTAGGGAGACAGAAAGATTTCACTGAGCCTGATCACATGGCCTGACCTATTCATGTGAGATTTGAAGAGTTTTACTTGGGAGGTAACAAATTAATTAATGGCACCACATCCCTATCTCAACTCAAAATAGAATATTTAGAATGGGACTTTTTAGGTGCTTATAAAATTATATGATATATTTCTATACATTTCTATTATTATTGGTACAAAAATTAAAATTTCAAATAGTACAAAACATAAAACAAGGTCCATGTTTCCTTACTAGAGTACATAAAGACCATTTGTTAATCATAACAATTTTCATGTTACCGTCCTTGATGCGTTTAACCACAAGGGCTTCATCAGAAGGACACACTGTAGAGTGAGGCCTGCAGCAAGGGACTAAGCGTAGGGCCTGCATGACAGGGGGTGAGAAAAGATAGGGGTGGGATTAGCTAGAGTTTGGGTGGGAAGTAAATGGCAGGAAAATAGAATGGATTAAGTAAGAGGTTCTGTGGTAAGTGAGGGACAGTTTTTTGCAGGAGGGAAAATTGTAGGTAGGTCCACATCATGCAGTCTATTGGCGCTCTGATGCAACAGCTTAGGGCTGCAGCTGCCTCAAAGAGAGAGGCCAGGTTGCAGGAGAGGGTGGTGAGGATATTGGGGGCTGCCAATGGGCCCCCGGTCGCCGGATTAGGGGGGCTGCAGCTTTGGAGGCATAGACCTCCAGTTCGCCTGAGCCTGGAACCATTCACCAAGGCTCAGCACCACCTTGGGAGTCCCCAGAGGGACCCTCCCAACCTGCAGGCTGGGCAACGCTTGGTCCAGGCCGGGCAGAGGTTAGGGAGGAATCACCTTCGCGGGCGGAGCTCTGGAGAGGGGGCTGTGGCTTCCAGGGAGCACAGTTTCCTTTCTCCAACAGGTGAGGCTTTGAAAGGGGAGGCCTCACCTTAAGCTGGCCCATGCATTCTGCGGGGATCCTGCAGAGAGTGACCAGGAGGGGCGAACAGTTGTGTTCTCGTTGGGGGGTTGGGGTGGGTCTGCAGCGTATGGTAGTGGTTTATCTGCTGGGGGGGTGCAGGAGGTTTTATAGGGGCTATGGAAGGTCGTGAGATTATTGCAGCAAGGGGTAAGGAGGTGAGTTACGTTTGTGGGCAGCAGGCATTTAGTGCTTAGGTGCCTGCAACATAATATTTATCTGTTTGCGAGTCAAATTCCTGGGGTTAGTAATGTTATAGCTAATGCATTATCTCGCTTCCAGTGGGACAGGTTTCGCATGTTGGTGCTGGAGGCAGAGTAGTGCAGGCAGCCTTGTCCAGAGATGTTGTGGAAGCTTGCACTGGATTAATTGGTAATATGATACGAAGGTGTGCAGGGACCTGGGATGCTTATGCATATGACCTTTTATTGTAAGTTGAAAGAGGGAAGGGATTTTACAAAAGAATTTTTGGTGAAGCAGGCTGTTAAGGGATATAAGAAAGGTAGATGGATCCCGGATACCAGAAGGCCTGTGTCTTTGGAGCTGTTAATGGGTTTGTTACATGTATTGGAGGGGGTGTGCACGGTGGTGTATGAGCAGTTGTTGTTTAAGGTGGCTTTTGTTATGGCTTTCTTTAGGGCTATGAGAATTGGGGAATTGGTTAGTCCTGCCAGGCACAGGGCGGGGGGTGTTTTGTTTCAAGATGTTACATGGATGCCAGAGGAGGAGAGTTTGGTCATTCGAAAATCCAGGACTGATCAATTGGGGAAGGGTTTTGGGGTGCAGCTTTTCCGGATGGTGGGGTTCCTTGTCTGCTTGGTTAGGGTGGTGGAGGATTTTCTTAGGGAAAGGCCACTAGTGGGGGAGGCCAGTGTTGGTACATGAGGATGGGGCCTTTTTGTCCCGTTTGCAGTGCATTGTGGTGTTCAAAAATTGTTTGGTGAGCACGGGTATGAAGCCCGGGGGTTACTCGCCCCATTCCTTTTGGATTGGGGCGGCCACTGAGGCAGCTGGATACGGTCTGGGGGAAACAATAATTTGTCAGATCTGGCGTTGGGAATCTAGAAGTTTTCAGGTAAAAGTGAGGCTGCACATGTTGTGATGGGATGGGGGGTTTTATGGGTGATGGTTGTTGGGTATTTTGTTTGTTTTGTGTTCTAGGTGAGCGGCCCTGCTTGATTTGGGTAATAGGACATTCTTTTGTTTGGTGGGGCGCCAAGAGGGCTGAGGTGCGGCCCAAAGGATGGCAGCTTGGTTTCTCCAGGGAGGAGGCTGCGGTTCAGTGGCTGGGAGTTCCCGGGATGTTACGAAGCAGAGTGGTGCCAGATATCTGAAGCTTTGCGGCGTTGGATCATCCTCCGGATGTGGTAGTTATCCATGCAGGGGGTAACCATATGGGTCGCAGGTGCATGCGGGAGCATTAGGGATATCGGGCTGGATTTTTTGAGACTTAAGTTGGAGTTTTCGGGTCTAATTATAGTTTGATCTGATATGGTGGCTAGAATTACCTGGAGGGGGGCGCGTTCTGTGGACAAGTTAAATAAGGCCAGGATTAAAGTTAACAAGGAAGTGGGCAGGTTTGTGGCCCAGAATGGGGGGATTGTTGTTCGCCACAGGGAATTTGAGGAGGAAACATGGAGATTTCTGCGAGGAGATGGGGTGCACCTTAATGCTGAAGACATTGATATGTGGTTCCTGGGGTTGCAAGATGGCATACAGCAAGCTTTTCAGGTGTGGAGGGGTGCTCAGGCATGAGATATCCCGCCTGAGCGGTGTGGCGGTTCGGGTTCAGGAGGTTAAGAGCCCTGTTGGTCATTTTGGAAGGGCAACCCAGTGGTGGGGTGCCCATTTAAAAGGTGTGATGGTATGGCCCCTGAGGCAGTGCTGGGCAGCTAAGGGGCCAGGGTGTATTTAAACAATAAAGATATTTGGTTGGAGTGGACTTTACCTTTTCCTTGACCTACAGACTGGTGGAGTAAAGTGGAGTTGGTTTGGGTATAGTGCAATTGAGCACAGTGATTTCAATGGGGGGGTTTTGTTTATAGGTTTATTTTTTTAATTGGTTGAGGAAAAGTTTTTTTATATGTGCAAGGATTGTGAGTTATATATTATTGGTATATTAATGTTGTGTTTTTTATGTCAATTTAAGTTAATATATGTTATTTATATAATGGTATATATAATATATATTTGTTAAATCGGCTGCTTGCAAGCCATTTTAAATCCAACAAGGTGTCAGAGTGTTTTTGGAGGGAATAAAATGTTTTTCTTGTGTGGGAACAGTTTTTCCAATATGGGAAATGTTTCACTAGGGGGCAGGAGATCAGAACTACCCTAGTCATGGAATTATCAATTTCTTTATGACTTGTTTGTTTAGCATCAACTTTAAAGCACCTCCGTCAGTGTAAAAGAAAGTTGGATAGAAGCAACAGAATATTAATAAAAGCTGTATGACCTTAACGATCAAACCTGAATATTGTGAGTTTCTTTCCAGGTGTTTCCAGAATACTGTTGATCAGCAGCTTCTATTACATTTTAAGTTTTTGCTGCTATTTCAAAGAATGATTCCCCTCCAGCTTTAATGTTGGTGCTTCTTATTCATGTAAGATGCCAACTATAGGGCAGTGTTAAATCAGAGTCACACAGCAGTGGAGAAACTGTGTAGCTCAAAAGGCCAGTGACTGATTGTCTGAGATCTGATCTGAAATGGCTTCTATCAGGGACACGTCTATATTATGTTAACTTATAGGATGGAAAGACTGCATCCAGTAGACTGTCTGGAGACAACCAAGTGGCGAACAGCACTTCTGGCTACCTTCATTTGTGACAAAATGTGAAAAATGTATCACTTTACTACTTCCTAGTGGATCTTCCAAGAAAATCAATTTATGCCTGCACTGAATTTGCTTTGGAAATATTTTGTGAAGATACTGAGGGTTGAGTGCTCCATTATTCACTATAGAAGCCCCAATGCTGGTAAACTTTATGACACCTATTCTCACCTGCAAGTGGTTAGCAAGCTTTTGTAAGTGGCAGTTGAGCTTTATTGTCAGTCACAACCCACGGCAACTTTGGATGGTATTAATCTCACCTATTGCTTTTGCATATTTTTCTGCAATGGAATTCTCCATTTACCCAGTTTATTTGGGTTTATGCCTTTAACATGTGACCAAGGCAATGAAACGGACCTCGGATGCTGACTAGTCAGGTTCAATTGGAGGGTGTGGACTAACTAGGAGAGGAGCCAGGTAAAAGTGTTAGATCTAGACAGCAACAGAGCCAGGTGCAGGTGGAGGGTCAGCCTTCAGTTGCATCTGGCCCCATCACTGGTTAACACAAACCAACTTTACTTTTGTGATGCTGGAACTTGTAGACATGGGGATGGGAGCCTGGGAAGTTTTCCTAGTACAGGGCTGGACGTTTCTGTAGTTAGCCCTGTCCTTGACATTTTCTTAGTTTGGAAAGGGAGGGAGACCTATTTCAAGAATTGATGGCCTTCATAAAATCAAGGTATCCAAATTCAACCCAGTAGTGTCACATGCAGTTGTAGCATTTCTGGAAATTATGATCATGTTGGAAGGAGCAGGTAAATGTCCAAAAATTGGTACTCACAATCCACTGACAGGAATCTTTGAATTTATAGTAGGGACTATGTCTTATGCCAACAATTCTGTGAAAAGTGGTTAAAATAATACAGTGAGCATTACAGAGAGTCATGGAAACTAAATTAACTAAATGGGTACATGTTCATTCATACTTACAATTTATGTCTCAAAGTATAGAAAATTCACTAATTCTTTGTTACTTGCATTAACCCATCCATATTCAGGGCCCAAAGCACTTCTATTTAAATATAAGGCACAATCATGTGCCCAAATTCCATAGGGCTAAATTATAAATGCTTTGAGAATTTATCCAGGGAAATGGACCAGGAACTGGAACGTGATTGGAAACACAACTACACTTTTCAATTGCCCTCTCATGCCTTTGGAATGAATCTTCTTTAAGTTTGCACCTGGATACACCTGGACTCCATTACAACCTCGGCTGTTGCCATCATGTACTGCCTTTTCACCAAGCCTGATTCATCCTATCCCACTCCTGGAACGCAAGCTTACAAGGCTCACTACAGAAGCCGCTCACATGGCTTTCAGTTTGCCAGATTGTTTAATGTGCTCCTGTGATTGTGCTCCTTACCATTATTTGCTACAATGTATCATTCTCCCTGTACTCACTTTGCTAGTTCTATTCCATCTCCACCTTCCCCAGTATGGTAAATCCTTGTCTGCCTGCTACCTCTCTCTCTTGTTTTCTCTGTCTGTACTTCTGCTTGCTGGTGACATCTCACCCAACACACACAGTCCCAACAATTGACTCCCTCCTAAACCCCACACTTGCTCCCCCTAAAACTACTTTCCCTACCTAAGACATTGCTACCTACTTCAGAGACAAAATTGTCACAATCAGACATGATGTCTACTCACTGTGCTGCTCCAACCATATCCACCCTTCCACTTGTAAATCATCATTGGCCTCCCTCAGCCCTGTTACTGTGGATGAAGTCTCCTCTCTTCTCTCATCATCTCCATCTACTACATGTCCACTTGATCCAATTCCCTCTGATCTACTCCATGCCCATTCCTCCACCCTGCCCCCTGCCCTAACCGAACTATTCAACCTCTCCCTTTCTACTGGTATCTACCCCTCCACTTTCAAACCATTATTCTTCCTATCCTAAAGAAACCATGACTGAACCCTCTCCTTACCATCTTGCTACCATCCTATTTTTCTTCTTCCATATGTTTCCAAACTTCTTGAACGCCTTGCCTACAAAAGACTTATCAATTACCTGAGGACCAACTCTCTCCTTGACTCTCTCTAGTCTGGTTTTATAGCTGCCCATTCCACCGTAACAGCCCTTACTAAAGTGGCCAATGACCTTATCAGAGCCAAGTCTCAAGGCAACCTTTCCCTGCTCCTTCTCCTTGATCTTTCCTCTGCTTTTGACACAGTTGATCACCCCCTTCTAATACAAATCATGCAGTCCAATGGTATCAGTGACACTGCTCTCACTTGGTTTGCTTTCTGTCTGACTGCTCCTTTCAAGTTTCTTTCAATGGTAACTCCTCCTCACCCACTCCTCTCCCTGTTGGTGTTCCCCAGTAGTCAGTCCTTGGACCGGTTCTCTTTTCTCTGTACACCTCCTCTCTCCGTAGTCTCATATCCTCCATTGGCTTACAGTACCATCTGTATGTTGATGACACTCAAATCTGTCTGTCCACCCCTGACTTGTCTCCCTCAGTCCTGGATAAGGTCTCATGCTGCCTGTCAGCCATCTCATCATGGATGTCTGACCGATTTTTGAAACTCAAACTGGATAAAACAGAACTCATCATCTCCCCCCCCCCCCCCCTTCAAATTCCAAATCTCCCCCTGACATATTCCTGTTAATAACACTGTTATTCGTCTTTCCCCTCAGGCACGTTGTCTTGGTGTCACCTCTGACTCTGCCCTCTCATTTACCCCCCATATTCAGAACATTTCCAGGTCCTGTCACTTCCACCTATGCAACATTTCCAAAACCCGCCCCCACCTGACCCCATAGACCACCAAACTCCTTGTACATGCTCTTATCATCCCCCGTCTGGACTACTGCAACATCCTCCTCTCTGGTATTCCACTAACCCAACTCTCTCCTCATTCATCATTCCCATCGCTCCTCTTCTGCTGAATCTCTTTGCAGATCTCCACACTGGCTTCCATTTCACCTTAGAATCAAATTCAAGCTCCTGTGCTTTGCCTTCAAATCCCTCCACAGTTCTTGTCCAACCTACCTTTCTCACCTGGTAAAAAATACTCCCCTAGCTGCCCTCTTTACTCCTCTAATGACCTACAACTGACTTCTTCACTCATACCCTCATCACAAGCATGGCAACAAACTTTCTAGAGCTGCCCCATTTCTCTGGAATAGTCTTCCTTGTCCTATTCAGCTTGGTCCTTCTGCTCATATAAAAGAGCACTCAAAACCCATCTTTTCAAACTTGACTTCCCATCTTCTTCTGTCTCCTAAAACCCTAACTACTTACCCACCATTCCTTAACCCCGCTTCCTGTCATGTGCTGCTTCCCCCATCTCTTAGATTGTAAGCTGTTAGGGGCAGGGCCCTCTCCTCCTCTTGTGTCACTGTCTGTATCTGTCTGTCATTTGCAACCCATTTTTAATGTACAGCGCTGTGTAATATGTTGGTGCTATAAATACTGTTTATTATTATTAATAATAATAATAATAATATTAATATTAATTATAACAATTATGATAAAAACAGTTGTCATAAAAATATTTTAGAGACTCTATTAATCTTTGTGTGGATGTGAAAAAACAAACTTAAAATGCCTTTCAGAAGAATAATTGACTGATTCCATAGAAGTTTCCTTGAGAGTAATTGTTTTTCATGCATGAATTGCAATGTTTCCCTATAAATGGGAATTAGTTTACACATCCCCATGTGATATTAGGCAATATTTCATTTGTAGGACAGAACTTTGCCTTAAGACAGAACTTTTTTCCATAAGTAAAATGCTTTATTGTTTATATTGGGAATATGATGGGCATGTAGATTTAAGAAATATTGTAGTGACATTTGTACAGCTTTAGAATTGAATAGACAGCACAAACAAATTCTTTGTGACAAACCTATTGCAGTGCATTTTGCTAAAGCTTATCATCAGACATTTAAATTAGGAGGCCACTGACCATGTTCCACCTCTTCATAGAGGTGGAAATAGGGAAAAAATACAGAGGAAATGTTTCTTGATTTACACCATGCAAATATTCTTACCAAGAGGATTGAATAAATGATTGACTTGCGTTCTTGCCACGATACATGTCTCTTGCCATAATGATGGGTTTGATTTTTTCCCTTACCTTCAATATGGCTATTTTGGTAATATTTTGATTTGCTTGCAGTTGTTTTTTTATGACGTGCAGTTCCAGTTTGTATATATAATGTACATTTTTTTATAGATTGTGTATTTTTCATAATTTTTTGGGTCTAAGATTTGTTACAGTTTGCCTTGAGCAGTATATACATTCCCAGGTTACTTGTCATGCTTGGTAACTTGCAGTTTTGGATGCCACCATGGCTACTTAATGGTTATAGTGTTGAATGGGCACCACTTGCGGTTCTGTTGATATGATCTTATGTCGCTTATAATCTTTTGTATAATTTGGAACCGTGAAGCCAGACAAAAAGCAAATTAATTTGTGCTTGAAATGCATTTTCATGTAATGTAGTGTTTTAAAAAATATAGGTACCTGCAGATGCATGTTTCTCTTTAACATCAAAATGTCTGCAAAGCTGCTTTCATTCATTTGGTACAAAGCTCCTGTCCCCTGGATAAATTGGGTTGATTAGGCACTTACCTGCCTGAAGGTGCCCACCTGCGGTCCTAATAACTGCAGCCGCATGCCAGTGTATTCCAAGGCTTAGAAAGTTGCACAAGAATAGGTGCCCTGCTTCTAATGTTGCTCTGATGATAGTTTAGAATTTTTTCATCACTGTGACAATGCTCAACAGGACAAATAAAGAAGGAGATCCCCCTAGTTGGGACAGACACCAAAACAAAAATACGAGGGATTGGAATACCCCTTCACCTGCAAATCAAAGCTAACAAAAACAACTGGGCTTTCTTTTTGGTCTCTCAAGCAGACCTATTGGTGAGAAATTAGGTAAACTGTCTTTGCTGAACTCATTCTAATGAATGCTATTTATCTGTATATAAAGTTGATCCTTTGGTGTCAGTAGTTTGAAACAAACCTGCAGATAACTGCGTGGCAAGTTGTGTAATAATAAGCTGAACACCTGAGCTGCATACACATCCTGAGTCAGTGATTCAAAAGGTACTGAAGGCAGAAAATCAGAAAAAACAAGCAAGCAGATTTGTAGAACCAGATCACAAATGAGTTTAAATAATCTTTAAGTGCAAGGTCATCTTAAATATCATTGGAAGCAGAATGTTGGAATCGGAAAGAAGCTCAAATGTTGGTCTGTTTACCTATAATATAGCAAGGGTAGTTCCTAACTAATCTTTAGTGTAGGTGCTGCCCTCAAGATAAATCTTTAGGACGTGTAGGGTACCAAGCCATGATTTTTCCACCAATCACCTTAAAGAAAGCCATGTCTCGAAACACAGATTGGCATTCACACCATACACTAAATAAACAATTTGAATTGCTTGTATGCAAGGATTCATGGTGGTTTATGCTGTCTACCTTCTACATTTGGGTTGAACCTTTTGGAGGTTAGGTCTCTTTAACTAGTATCTACAGTAAGGAACTGGAAACTTAGTTCTTCACATTTCTATTAAACAAGAATCATTCATTTTAGGACCCTTAGACCCCAGAAACAGACCTTGGCCACTCAGCTATACAGTTAATATTTGTAACAGGGTAAATCCTAGCAGTGTCAGCTTTTGCTGCACCTCAGACACCACCCTCTTTGACCAACCCTCTCACAGGGAAAAGTCTATTTGTCCCAACACCTTGTTAGTACTGTTAAATGTGCACAAACATCACATCAGTCTTAATCAGTGCTTGAAAAGCATGGCATGCTTTCAGGTCCAAATTTTGGGTTAACTAGTCACCAAAATTACCTGGTTATAAGCATTTTGTGGCCCATTGCTTCTCATCTGAACTTTCCCTGGTAGAGCCTTCATTCACTGAATCAGTCCTTTCATCATGAAAGCTCAGCATCAAAAGCATTAACTTTTAGCATAATTTGCAGACACCCATGAGGATATTTTGAGCATGCGTCAGAGCCAAGGGGTTTCAAACTGAGGAATCACGCAGGATGCTTTTTTAATACCTTACAGCACCCTTGTCAGACCCTCACAAAAGCAACAATCTGAATGCATAAGGAAACAAAGAAACTGATTATTTCAACTGTCATTGGTGAACGCATAAAGAATAGCAATTGCCTGGATGTGTTTGGTTTTAGTAGTTTGTCACATTCCTAAAACAAGCCTGCAGATAAATGTGTGACAATTAGATGAACACCTGAACTGCATACATCCTCTGCTATTTTGAATCGCTTAGCCAGATCAGAACATCTACTGGGCAAGCTATTTACTTTACATTCAGAAATGGCAGCTTACTTAGTACCACAGAAAAATTCACCTTAAAATGCTAGTAATACTACCTTTCCCTACCTGCTACAATCTCAGGCTGGTTTCACAGCTTTGTGTTCCAGTGAAACCTCTTACCTGGCTTAGCAAAGCAATTTAAAAAGAAGCATCTGCACTTTCTCCAAATGCCATTTTATGGTGTTATTTGCAGCCAATTCAATTAAATAGACTGCTTTATTATATGTGTAATGAGTATTATTATATGTGTAATGAGTATTAACATAGTGTGTTTAGATACGACAAGAAAATTGGTGTTCCAGATAGGCTTTCTTTTTTTTCTCTGCTGTGTTATTGTTAAGGGGATCTGTTGATCCCAGATCAATTTTTCCCTCTTCCCTTTCTAATAGAGAGTGTAACACACGCAAATTATTGTGTGGCTAAATCACTCTCAAAACTTTGTTTGCACACAGTTTATATAACAGTTCAAAGACATGATCAGTGCAGATGACATGACTACAATTAGCAGACATGACAAATGTCCTTGAGGTTCTCTTAGAACAAGATGGTTTTAGTAACAGATATATAGCCGTAAGGAGGAAAGGAAGAGTTTCAAGGCAAAAAGGGGGGAAGCGGACGTTAGTTTACTGATAAGGAGAGTACAACTAGTGTCAACATAATTCAATTATCTACAAAACATAACAAAAATAATTAACTACAAGAATCAGCAAAATTCCACAGCTCTTTTCAGTTATCAAACAAACCTTGTATGACATCTCATATGAAAGTAGTTGAAAGTTTTATTTAAAACTAATGTAACCCTAGCATTACATTTTGGAACTGCTCAGTTGCACAACTAACATCCCTAAAATGTGTCTGAAACACAAAAATCATCTGACCAAATGGGTTTACACCCTAGAAATAATGAATTTAGTAAAAACATACACATGACATCTTGCAGTGTAATTCCTATACTTGCTGTCAAATCGGGAAGAGGAACTCCTGGGTGGAAAAGACGCCCAACCCTTACAGCTCTGTACAGATAGATGATATATTTTTACCAAAACAGTGCTGAACACGAAATTGAACCAAAATTCCAAATGCAAAACTACCAATTCCTCAGTCATGCACAGTATGATCTGTTAGTGCAAAGTATCTGTAGAAAACATTTGGTAGTTACCAAAAATATTCCACATTATATATATAAAAAAGGCTGCTCCCAGTTGCTGCTCCCTTTTTTTTTTTAAATTTAAACTATACTTCGTATTTGAGTTTCAGTTTTAACCCATTACAGTCCCTAATTATTAGCAGGCAAACAGAGAAACCAATCTGATGGAACATTTCTTTATTGCGTTACAGGAATGCATTTAATCAAAGAGCCCAAATCCCATGTCTTCATCAGACTCTTCAGATTCTTCCTTCTTTTCTTCTTCTTTCTTTTCAGCTGAAAAGATAAAAAGGTAACGATTAAAACTGTGGACTCATTCTTCAGACTGTAAATATGTTTAAAAGTCAGATAAAATTAACTTTTGACTCCCTTGTAACTAAGAAGAGATAAATCTGCAAAATGTAACTTCCCACTTTTATAGAAAAAAAACCCTACACATTATAGTAAGCAAGTAATACACTAGGACAAAAGGGGATTAAAGGCAGGATCAACAGGTGAAAATAGAGGAGGGAGGGTAAAAATGAGCAACTATATGTAAGGATTGGTAAGCTTCAGTATAAAGAGCTGCTGGAAAATACATGAGTTGTACATGTAATCCTGCTGCCAAGTCAGATGCAAATAAGCCACAAACATTATGTTTGTGGCAGGCATTACTGGTAAAAAAAAAAATCCCTCACACAGATTTTCTTCCATAATCCAGGGTCTAATCCTAGAATATTAATCAAATGTCTTAAATTACACAACAGTGTTCTCCCCAGCCTTTGTAAGCTGGGATATGGATAATTACTGAAAGTTGAGTCACTATACAGAAGTACTGGACAGTTGGGGCATAATACAATGACAGAGAAATGGGTATAAGGGGTGGTAAAAACATGACAGAATTACATGGGGCAAGTGAATTCCTATGGCAATTTATCACAACTCATTCCCACCCAGTTCACAAAAACATTCTGAGGAGAACACTTCAAAATAAATGTATCCAACAGGTAAATAAAGTAATGGAATATTCAAAAGAAAACAAACATTCTGTAATTACCTGGTGCAGCAGCTCCACCAGCAGCTGGAGCTGATGCAGGAGCAGCAGACACGGCGCCCCCAGATGGTACTGAAGACAATTTAGAGAGGCCTGAAGAAAAATAAAAAAAAATGTTACTTTGTGAAAATACAAAATCGTTGATAGCTGTACAGCCAACACAAAGCTTCACTAAAGCTGCGTACACACTTCCAATTTTTATCGTTGGAAATGAACGACGAACGAACGACCGATTGGCCAAAAATCGTTCGTAAAAAAAGTAACCAACGACGATAGTCATTGGAAATGAACGACCGGACCGGCGGATCGGATGACAATCGTTGACCATCTATCGTGTGTATGGTCGTTCAGTGATCGTTCATGGTCTGAGCATGCGCGATGAACGAACGTTCGCTCACTTCCTGTGGTGCACGTCACTTCCTGTATCGTTCAAACGATCACATCTATCGTGTGTACAATATCTGCGAACGATCGTGTCGTTATCTGTATGTACAGGATCGGTGCTATACTATCGTTCGCAGATATCGTGCAGGATTGTTCGTTTACCAACGATAATAATTGGAAGTGTGTACGTAGCTTAAGATGTATATACAAACTAATTCGCAAATATGTACATTCCCTATAAGTAAATGTCCTCCTACATGATGCTCTAACCACATACAATGCAAACATTATGAACTCAATAAGCCAAGGAACAAGCTGCCAGGCTCCCGCAGACCTTGGGACAGCATGAAATGTTCATGCCCTAAAATATTCAAGTATTTTTACAGCTATAATATCTCAATAATGTAGTATAACCCCGTAAGGAAAACATCAGTGTCAGTTTAACTTGTAGACTTATAGACATCAGATCTAAAACAGGATTCCTAGAGCCTCTAGAGATATATTTGCCTAAAGATCTATATCACTGTTGCCTCCACACATTTGCCCTGTTTTGTGGGCAAGGAGTACAGAACGCCTCTTTAAAGTACTCTTGTTGTGAAAGAACTTGCCTATTTTCTGAAAATTATAGTTGCCTGGCAAAGTCATCATTACATTCAATCATCAACAAGGTAAAAGTACGCATCAAGCAAAATCAGAACTGATTTGTATTGAAGGAAAAAGAATAGATCAATAACCGCATCCAATATATCTGAGGACAGGGTTTTCCTAAAAGTCACTAAGAGAAGGCTATTCCACAATGCAAAAAACATTTCCCAGAAGATTTAAAAGCACAGCTCAAATCTGTATGCTCCAGATGCAGACATGCACTTTTCATCTTCAATGGCCCCTTACAACCAATGGTGGTAAAACCATGCAAACAGATAGATAAACCATCAGAAGGGGGTGAATTTGCGGTATTAATTTCGTTAACGGTTCTGAACTTAATATTTTATTTCACAAACGCAGAACAAATGTTCCAATTTTAAAAGTTTTTGATCAGGCAGGGCATTATTGCAGAAAGGGACAAGCCACATCCCTTATACAATAAGCACTCTTACCTGCCTGATCACTCCAAAGAACTGTCAGGATACCTAGCAATCCTGAGTATAGTGGGGTTTGGCTCCACTTTAATACCAGATAAGTATTCCTGTTTACTGCCAATGATTGAAATGCTTCTGTATTAGCAAAGTTTATTCCCCATACAATATGATAGAAGTCATATTACAAGCATACTTACCAGCACTGATAAGGTCATCAACGTTTTTTCCGCCAAGTTCAGAAATAACCTTCAGGAGAAAAAGCAAAATGTAGTCAAAACATAAATTATTTTGAACAATCTAAAGCTGCGTACACACTTGCAATTTTTGTCGTTGGAAAGGATCTTTCACGATCCTTTCCAACGACAAGGGAGTGCACGATGCATGAACGGTGCTGTACATACAGCACCGTTCATGCTCTATGGAGAGGAGAGGGGCGGAGCGACGGAGCAGCACCCTGCTGCACGCTCTCCCCCTTCCCTTTCATTAGGATCAGTTGTCGTCCATCGTCCGTGGATCCGGCAGGACGGTCGTTCGGATGATGGACGACACCGACTGTACACACGGCAGACTTTCGCCCGATATTTGGCCGATGCCGATTATCGGGCGATAAAAATCTGCCGTGTGTACGTAGCTTAAGGCAACCACTGTTACAAAACATCCCCTCCTCATTGTAAACAACTTCTGCACAGCAGCCTTTAAATACCCAGTGCTTGTGGGTATGGAGGAACACACAACCCATTGCCATTTCTGTATGCAGCGCTTAGCACTTTGTGCGAATTTTGACACAGACCAAAAGAAAACTTACAGAAGGGCTTCTACTGAGGTTCTGACTGTCATCCAAAATATAACAACGTAAAAGAAAGCAGTGCATTAGGCTAGGTACACATGGGCAATGGTTCTTGGCGGATATCGGTCGAGAATCTGGCGTGTGTACATCGATCGTCGTCCATCATCAGAATGACCGTCCTGGCAGATGCATGGAGGATAGATGGCGAGCGATCGTAGTGGAAGTGAAGGGGGAGAGAGTGCAGCTGGTGCCGCTCCTTCATTCTCCCTCCTCTTCAAAGGGCAGAATGGTGCTGTATGTACAGCACTCATTCATGCACCGTGTAGTCACTGTAAAGGATCCTGAAAGATCCCTTCCAACGACAATTATTGCACGTGTGTACATAAGCCTTAGTAAGAAGTGTTGCCCTAAAAAAGAAAAACATCTTTCAGTGGGCAACTGCAGTAGTAAAATGTTTATACCTTTACCTTGATCAATGAGAGCAGAATCATGCACCACATTTCCCTATGCCCACCTAAACATAGTGTTGTATCAGAACCCAATACATTCAATCCATGATCACATGAACATAAAGCAGCATTAGGGACCACCACCTTCACTTTATGCCCACCCAAACATAGAACAGTATTAGTTTTCACAAGCGTCACACTAAACCCATCTAAAAATAAAGCAGTACCTATAAAAAATATAAATAAATCCTCTAAGGTAGGATCGGAACTACAACATCTACACCATCACTAAGCACTCATCAGACATTAGCTTTTATAGAGCCTGTTTACCTTGTCTATGCGATCTTCATCAGCATCAATGCCTACGCTGGACAAGATCTTCTTGATGTCTTTTGCTGAGGGGCTGCTGTTACCACCAAGGGTGGCAAGCAGGTAAGCGGCCATGTAACGCATTCTGCAATTAGGGAAAAAAAAAGTTCAGATAAGATTTACAAGAATGGTCCTTATTTAAAATTTTTTACATAAACACATTTAAAAATGATCATTACTTAGGGTCTGCAGATTACCAATCAGTACCTGGTCACCTAGTCCTGTCTATTAATTTCCAGACGGACAACACTGCCTGTTACTGAAAACCTTCCCGGCAGCGTCTGGGAGGGGGAACATGTGAGACACAAATGAAAGATTCTGCTCAGTCAGGGGTAGTAAAGGATATTGTGTTTTATAAGTTTTTAGCCTCACATAGTACCTGAATTTTGGTATGTGTCCAGTCTATAGAGAGGGGAGTAGGAAAGGGGTAAAATCATATGAATACATAGCACTGTACATTAAAAAAAATCTCAACAGGTAAGTGAAGAATAAAACAGCAACATAGTAAGGGTAATCATTAAACCTTGTTTTTTGATTGTTGTGTACACACTGAAGACTCTTTCCTTCCTCCCTGGAAAAAAAAGTAGTCACTAAACCACTGAAGAGGGGGATCTCTAAAAATCCCAATCCTAAATTTTAGAAAAAGGTTATGACTGGACAACAAACATGAGTCAGGGTCCTCTTCTCCCCTTGGCATCATAAGTTCTACTCATGCAGGTCTGTCCTCTGCAGCCCCACTTATTGTACAGCTCTACGTAATTTATTAGCACTTTATAAATGGTAATAATAAAATCACATACATGGAGGTGATGGGATTAATACCTTACACAAAACAGATAACATTGTTTTAGCTTACAGTCTAACATAAGTGACAAGAATGCATTTTTGTCAGGATCCTTCACCTAAAAGAACATATCTAATTCAATCACCACTTTTAATGGCTGCCAAGCTGCAATAACCTACATTTCTGGTTTTAGGATTAGTAATGTTTTAAATACACCTGTTCCTGATAAAAGCAGCAAATGTTATTTGAAAGATTACATTCATCCCAAAGCCACAGAACCCCAACTTTCACTCTGTGCCCACCCAACACAGATCAGTACCACCTACACAGCCTGCAAACATATGGACTGCTGGAATCTGGATCAATGAAAGTGGAATAATGGCCGATACATGGATAACACAATAGAGAAAAGGCCTGACATCTCTTTATAAGGGAGCTCCAGCTTCCTCAGCTATACACTACAACACCCATAGAGACCCAACACATTCCTATGAATATACACTGACACAGAATATATTAAATGTTAATGTACAAATGTTAATAAAACATGAGGGTGTTTATTATTTATTCTGCCCAGCTATCCCTTCATACATCCCCTCCCCCCACATGCATGTGTACGGCATGTGTCAGTCATGGAGCAGTAAAAGTGCCACAAATAAACCTTATATCAGCCCCTCCATGACTTATCCGCCCAGCTTATGTGGAGAATTCCTCCCTCACACAATATACGGGCAGAAGAGCCGGTTTTATCATTTTATACTGAACTCACTTTAAGTCTACAAAGACACGAAACGATGTGCACGCTCCTGTACTCCGGCTACGAGAGGGAAAGAGAGAGCTACGGGGTTTCCAGGGTAAAGAATCAGGGGCATGGGAGTTCAAAGGTTACCAGCAAATCTATGCTCAAAACCGCCCCTAAGCTCACATGTTGCATTCTATAATTAGTATTACTACAAATATGAAGATTAATTTTTAATTTGAGCGTTCTAATAATATTTAGATTATAAAGCATGACTATAGATAACTAGTGCGCACGCGCCTCCTAGACGTCTCGTCTGTAGTCGCCAGAACGATGAGTGGAGGTTTACTGCGCTTGCGCAGATAGTTCGTGCCCGTGGGGAGTGTAGTGATTGGTAAAGGGAGAGACAGGTGACGTATGGTGCTCACTGCTGGGTAGGCTGAAATCACGGCGCATGCGTAGTTAAGCAGGTTAGTTTGTATGCAAAGAAGTGATGTATTATTGTAACTGGAGATCGGTATTGGTGGGTTTAAATAAATCTCTGCTATGGCGCCTTGTGATGACGGAGCGTGCACCTACCGCTGTGTTAAGTGACGGTAGTCTGTTTACCCAAATTTGACTTTCAGCACATCTCAGACTGGCAGAGGGAGGGGCAGAACTAACAGCCAATCAGGTTAGCTTCTTGCAGAGGTGTCAGCAAGAATTATGATGGTGATGAGCAGATAGATGGCCTCATCAGTTTCCTGCTTCTCAGTGCAATCATCATACGGGGTGCGAAGTTGATGTCATTTAATTAATTGAAGTGCATTTACGTCTTTTATGTCAGTGCAAAGTGTGATCAGCCCGCCACTGGACAGTAGTCAGTACTGTAGGCCAAAGCTTTGGGATTGGTAAGCACAGATTTGTCAGAGGAGGGAACACTGTGTGTTAGGCAGACCCTTTGGGAGGTATATCAAAGTTTTATATGTTTGATCTGTGTATTTAGTTTTGTCTGTACCATCCAGGAGCAGTGAGGTGGAGATATTACATATATTTGCTGAAGGCTCTGGTAAGTGGTTGTAATTGTCACTTGTCCCAAAGTCCTTGATATGTGTGGAAGTGTTTTAGCTGCCGTCTCTTCTGACTCAACCACCCTGCCTTCAAAGTTATGGGGGGTCTGGAAAAACAAAATAGTTATTCCAGTTATTCCAGGGCCGGGCAGTCAGAATCGGTGCATTTTTCTGACTCCAGGTACGTAATAATTCCTTCTGTGTGGTCCACAATGTCTGTGTTGGTGTTATAGAGATTTCCCCTCACTTCTTGTCCTGGGGAGTAACCTTTTTACCTAATAGGAAGTGAAAGAATGCAGAGTCTCCAGATTCATATCTATTGATAAAATTTAAAGTATGATTTGTACCTTACATAAAAGAGTAGACAACCTTTTTATTTAAAGCGAAACTAGACTAAAAAAAAAATCACACCTTTAATCCCACAGGTCCCCTGATGGTGCTGGTCTCCTTTCTACAATCCGGTTCTGAGTTGTCCTAGAATTACTCCTCTTTCCTGCACACATGAAGCGCCAGGCGCTGCCATCTTCGGTCTCCACTTCCGTCTTCTTTTTTCGTCACCCCATCTCGCTCTGTGCAGGTGTGAGATCGGGTGACATAGCCGCTGTGAGGCGGAAAAAAAAGAGCTGATATCACTGCACATGTATAAGATCGGCATCTCTTTCCCCTGGGAGGTAAAATGCCCCGGGATGTGTGACGTAGGTATTCCGGAAGGCTCTGCGCTCCCATTGTCTTTACCCCATTTGCAGCGGCTTCGTCACCAGGTCCCATGCCTGTGCAGTGTGAGATCTGGTGATGCAGGCATTGGGCAGAAGATGAAAAAAAGAAGATGGTGACGCTAAGTGCTTCCTGCATGCCAGAATGAAGGAGGATAACAGGACAGCGTGGGACCCGATCCAGGAAAGCTCTGGAGAGTTGGAGGGATCTGAGGAAGTAATGGTGAGTTTTTTTTTTAATTTCACTAACTTGACTAGTATTGTTTTCTTTTTCCCTGTGGGGTAGATACATTTTTTCTTTAGTGGCACACTAAATGTATTCTAGTAATCCCCAGTGCCAAGTCTTGAACTCTCCTTTCCCCGCCTTGTGTCAGGTGTGTGTGCTGCGTCAGGCCTTCACAATCTCCATTCAAATACAGAGTTCATTCTTCCTGCCTATAGGAGCATCCCATGAACTCCTTGTCATAGAGACAACAGTTCGGGCCACCTCAGACTTGTGGCTGTCAACAGCAATATACTGCAGGTGCAGCCACACTCCCAAACACATCCTTTTCAATAGGAATTATTTTGTGTACAAGGCTGCGGTGTATTGCAGCTCTGTTCCTGATAACCAAAGGTCAATTGGCAGGCTTTGGCTAGGCAGTTCTTCTTCTGGAGGAAGAACTAGACTCCAGCCACAAGGGTATCACGTGCAAACACAATACCCTGTAGCAAAGTTTGCTGTTCCTTAGCCCATAACAACCGTGTGCTGTGCTCATGGGAGTGAATACCTGCGTTTTTTTACTGCAAGTGTGAAAATGTCCTTAATGCATTGCTGGAGCGACATTGACCGTGCTGCATTCTTCCCTTCCAAACTAGAATCTGATATGCATGGTGAACCTGCAGGTATAGCCTGTCATAGTTCTGCCCGCACAAACCAGCTTTACCTTCCAAAATGCCAACTGCTTTGCTTGTTCAAATGAGAGCAACACTGGAATCTGTCTTATAGGATGATAACATATAAGTGCCAACTGGAAAGAGGCTAGGATGTATGTATGGTGCACTAGTTACATAATGCTGGCTTTTTGTTGACATTACCAGTGAGTTCCTATGAAAGCAAAAAAAGAGGAATTATTTGAGATGGGGAAGACTTGGTACTTTAGACTTTTAAAGCTTAGACACCCCTCCTTCCACGCAAACTTTGTAAATCTTTATATTTTTATTTTAGTTACTTTAAAACATTATGGCTGCAGAGTTCGGTAAGCTTTTATGGCCAAATAAACAAAATCTCTTTGAGAAAGGTTCTAAAGCAAATATAGGAAACAAATGTACCTAACAGGTTAATTTTCACCCAGAAAATTCAAACAACTTTCTGTTTTGAAGTCTCTAATTGGAATTGGAAGTCTCTAAGTTGGAAGACTCAAGTTTGGGGCTGTAAATTAACACAACATAGCCAGGGTAGGTCTACCACTATGAATGGTTCTTGATGCCAATGATCATCTTTATATTGTAACTAGAGCTAGATTATATAGCCTTGTTTTATTAAAGCTCTCAAAGACTGAAATACGTTCATCAGTGAAGCTGGGTGATCCATCAATCCTGAAATGGATCTGGTCTGACTGAAATCCATTCCAGGTTTGCTGGATCACCCAGCTTTATTGATAAAAGTGTATCCTCTCCAGCCTTGGAGAGCTTTAATAAATCAGGGCCTATGTATCACCTATACCCTATTGTCTTCTACCAGAACCCATCATTTTAACCTCTGGCTCCTTAGCTGGCATTCAAGAAGACGGGTTGAACCATCGGATGGCCACCTTTGGCCTGGTGGTTGGATCTATTTGCGGCACCACGGAGCTCTACACACAGAATCAAACTCTACACCATGCAGAGCATGCACCATACACTGGTACCATACTTAGCTAAAACAAAAAGCCGCCAGGGCATTGCATGTCTCTTTCATCAATAGGTTCTCTCTCCTGGTGATTTTTTTCCCTTCTGTTTTAGGTCTCCTTTAACTAGTAATGTTAAGGCGAGCCCTCAACTCCTATACATTCTTGGTAAATAATAGGGTGGGCATCCTCACTGGACAATAGGAATAGGCAAGAGAAAGTGGAAAAGCCTTGACAGTGCTAAGATTCAACCACAACCTCACGCTAATAATAAATATAAATTCAGGGAGGTGTCTATTGAATAATGAGAAATAAAATGTTCCTGAGATTTATTACCTATTTCAAAAACTGATTCTAGATTCAGATAAGCTCTTCGGAGCAGGGTCCTCTCCTCCTGTGTCATTGTCTGTATTTGTCATTTGCAATCCCTATTTAATGTACAGCGCTGAGTAAAATGTTGGCGCTATATAAATCCTGTATAATAATAATATTGCTTTAGCATTGTTTTCTTAACCAGAAAAGGATCTTGAAGTTTAATAGTGCAGTGATTTTCAACCACTGTGCCGCAGCAGACTAGTGTGCCGTGAGAGATCTTGAGGAGTACCATGGGAAATTAACCAATTACCATTGTCTAGTGTTTGTGCTGTTGTGACTGGCAGAGGAATGTAATACTCTTCCATGTCAGTGGGTGGCAGTAGGTAGCTTAATTGCCTTGTTTATTCTTAAAGACAAGAAAATTAGCTAGAGTGTCATTTTGTAACATTTTTGATTTGTGGTGTGCTGCATGATTTTTTCAATGTAAAAAATGTGCAGTGGCTCGAAAAACACTGAAATAGAGAATGGAGAAAATTTAAACAAAAAAGGGTAAGGTTCATGTTGTTGGTCGTTTTGTCTGTAGTGCATGTGTCCAAATGGTAAATGCAGTGCTTGGCAAGAAAAGGTATGTTATCTGCTTTTTAAACGTACTTCTATAGAACATATGCTACCCCCGGAGAATGTAAAGGGGGTCAAATGCAGACACTGAACCTGCCACATTTACTGCTTTTCTTTATGTCAGCAGGATTTGATGACCTACATTTGATATGTGCTCCAAAAGCATGACAACAACGTCTGGTGATATAAACCCCTAACCTGACTATTCTGCTGTTAGTGGTGGGAATATTGAGGTTGTATTTTCACAGCAGTATTGTTCAGTGTTTTATTCTTCTATTTTTATTTTCACCAGGTGAGGGCAGCAGAAGCACTTACATCCTGCAGCCTATTGTTTGGTTTGGGAGAAGCAGTAAGCAATTGCATAGCCATGTGTTTGATTTTCTAGGCATATCTGGAGAGTACTGTGATTTCTAAGAATAAAGATGGTGATACATGACACTAATAATAAAAGCAATACAACAAGTTCAAGCATTGTTTGTGATCTTCAGGGTTTTTACCAGTTTAACAAGTGGGTGTTGGAATGATGCATTATTTTTTTGGTTGCAAAGATTTTCCAGGTCCTCTTAAAATCTTTTCTATCAGTGAAGGATCACTACCTACTCGCTATGGATGTTTTTATTTTTACCTTATATTTATGTATATTTAATACCTGGCAAAATAATCGTTCTTTTTTTCTTTTCTAGTAGTGATGTAAGTTGTACAGGTTTCAGGAGAAGATTATCTTGGCAAAGGACTGAATGTTCTTCAGATATTGCTCAAGTTGGTATTTTGGGTAAATTAATATTATGTTCATTTTGATTTCTGATACAGCACCCAGAGATTTATAACACACACGGATTGCGTTCAATAGGTTATTCTCTTGATTTTACAGAGCATTTGTAAAAGTTATAATAAAGAAAAAAATGGTGTTCTGAATGTCCTGACCATAAATCTTATCTCTTTTCACCTGAACCCTAAAGCTTTAGACCATTTTATGCTTTCACTTTCAAAATCCTCTTTATAATTAAAGTGTTTGAGCACACTAACAATTACTTTGTCTTATTTGCCTATATATGAGCTTATATCTCTTGCCTAAAAGAGTGGTGTTCTGTATTCTGCGCACACTTTCTGCCCTTGAGTGACAATGCAGCTCCTCTAAAAATATTAGAAATATAGAGTACATTCACCTTAGGACCTAATGTACATTATCTGCATGAACACTAGGTAAAGATAGAGAAGAAAATCTTTCAAAAAATGAATACAGTCATCATCAGAACTGCAATGCCTAACATATGTGTTCCTGATTTAACATGCACTTTTAACATCAATGTAAAGTGACTTACCTTAAAGCGGAATAAACCTGTGATACTCACCCGCCCTGTTCCATCACAGAATTCCACGCCATCATTTTTTCTTTTCTTCCCGTGGATGATCTTCCTTCACTTTTATTGGCTGTGCTGGGATTACATACCTGCCATGTGGGCACCTGGCAGTTCATTCATTCCGGCATGCTCAGGGAAAGCCGGGATTGCCAGGTATTCTCACAATCAAAGCTGAAGCTGCACATGTGCAGTTCAGCTTTTAAACAGATACTTGTAGCAATCAGACAGGAAATAGGGATATTCGCAGAAAGGACATTGCCATTCTCTTTCTGGATTTTTAAAAAAT